>NC_056733.1:954115049-954122549 GCF_019279795.1 Protopterus annectens | reverse complement strand
ACCAGTCTTGAGGTGTGGGTGTCCTTGATGAATATGGATACCCTCCTTTCTTGGTATTGTCCAGATTTTGGGGCCGGAACGCATGATATGAGGTAAAACCTGATAGCGCGGGTGCTCTCAGGAGCCTTGAACCAGGTTTCTGTCACAGCACAGACATCGATGTTCTCCATACTGAGAAGGGCCTCGAGTGCGTGCATTTTGAGATTTAGACTTCTGGCATTGAGCAGCATTACCCTTAGTTTTTCCTTTTTGTGTTCTAGGGTGGTAGGTTTAGAATTTGAGCCTTGCCTAAAAAAGGCACTATGGGGTGGCAAGAGCCTTTGCCAATATCCGGAATCCCAGGGTGACAGGTGCAAGCCGTCTCTTGCGAAGCAGCGTGGCTTGTCCAGCATGTCATCCCAGGCAGACAGACACTGGATCCCCTTTGAATGACACCAGTGTTTAAGCCAATTGTTAAAGCTGATCATCTTATCTCTGTATTGTGGCATCATTCTTGGTGAAGGTAGGATACTGCTCAAGGTCAGGGTCATACCTGTCTGGGCTACATAATCAGAGAGCTCCTCAATGTCTCTTTTCATGTAGTCCAAGGAGGTGCGTCTCAGGTCGTTTACACCAGCGTGGACAATGACTGAATCATATTTGTACCTGCTGTTGAGAGACCTGAGTGCTTGCGTTATGTGGCGGATTCTAGCGCCCGACAGGCAGCTTACTGTGACCTTCTCCTTACTCAGTCTGGTGAGCGGGACGCCAGTGTGTCTGACTATGGAGTCACCAATGACTAGTGTGTCTGGCATTGTGTTTGGCCTTAAGGGCTGTGACTGTTTGACACTCTGACTGTGAGGTCTATGTGTTGCAGGTGTTGTGTTCTGAGGTGGTGGTTGTTTGGGTGTCTGCTTTGGTGGCCTCTGCTGTTTTGGTAGATTTTTGATCAGAGCCTCCGAGTATGTCTTTGTGTGTTTATGTGTATGATTTGAGGTTGTAATGGTAATATGTGAGACTGGGTCTATAGTGTGTGTGGTAACCTTCTCCTCCTGACTGGTCTTGCCAGTCCTATGTTGAGAGAGCTCAGCCTCCAGTTTGGCCGTGTAGTTGCATCTCTCGCATGTATTTGTGTTTTGTGGGAGGAGGAGAGGGTTGTCTGTGTACATGAGGCAATTGTAACATTGCCTCAATATTCCCAGGTTCACCAGCTGAGCAGGAGAGGACACTAGCAACTGATCCCTCGACATGCTAGAAGGAATAGACAAAAACTTTAAAAAAGATTCCGGGGACGTGGGTGACCGAGAAATGGGGGTTGCCTTTTTGGGGTACTATCTATGACAAGAGTGCCGTATCAAGGTAATAAGTACTGTAGGAGCAAGTGCTACGTTTAACAGATAGAGAATAGTCTACTTGGAGTCAAGTAGAGATGATCTTTTTAATTATAGGATACGCTGATTAGATCAGTAGTATAGTTCG
This sequence comes from Protopterus annectens, assembly GCF_019279795.1. Classification (NCBI taxonomy): domain Eukaryota; kingdom Metazoa; phylum Chordata; order Ceratodontiformes; family Protopteridae; genus Protopterus; species Protopterus annectens. The sequence goes on along the minus strand of NC_056733.1, from coordinate 954,121,091 downwards.
AGGAAGGTAGTTTTAAGGGAAAATTTGAAGAGTGGACTTTAGGTAGCCCGAATAGTTTAAACCTGCTTAACCGGCGCTGCCCTAGTGTGCAACAGTAGCAACTCCGCTAAATCGGGCTAAATCGGCTAAATCGCTAAAGCGTGCTTTATAGCAGGGGGCTGGAAAAGACAGGAAATTACCCAAATTGGCCAACAAACCACAAGTCACTGCCCTAAACCACTCCTCCGAGTGGAAATGAAGGAGTTATGGAAATGACCCCTAGTGGCCAATAAAACTACAGTTTCAAGTCAGTAACCACCTCTCCGGGGGGCAGGGAAGCTGCTCAATGTTAGTCACTCCCACTGATAAACACAGAGACCCTCCTTCAGCCCAAGCAAAATGGCCTCACAGAAACTTTCAAACAGTTCAGGAACAGCAAGCCTGTAACTGAACTTTTAACTCTCAGAAAAGTGGGAAAAAGCAAGATTTTTTTTGTTTTTGTTTTTTACAGAGATAGCAGAGGTTCACAAGTAATATCAAGTTATAACAGTGCAGTAAATGACCCCACACAAGAGTGCTAGGTCAAGGACAGAAAATATGCAAGTTTTAAGAAAAAAACGATTTAAAATTAAGTGCAAACAGGAAATTCAGCAAACAGCTTTTGGTTGTGCTCTAAATACAGCTACTAATACAGAAATCAAGTTTAACAAGCCAGAAAATGCTCAAGCTAGGCAGCTATGCAGAAAAACTTAGCAAATAAACAGAGAAAAAATACTTAAAATCTCAAAAGTGGCTCCCTTCTTCTCTCAGCGTTTTTCCTCTTGGAGGGTGCTTCACCAACAGCCAACAAGCCTGAAAAGATGCTCAAACCACGAGGCAACTAGGTTTTAAGAGAGGAAGATGAAGGAGTTATGGAAATGACCCCTAGTGGCCAATAAAACTACAGTTTCAAGTCAGTAACCACCTCTCCGGGGCAGGGAAGCTGCTCAATGTTAGTCACTCCCACTGATAAACACAGAGACCCTCCTTCAGCCCAAGCAAAACTGGCCTCACAGAAACTTTCAAACAGTTCAGGAACAGCAAGCCTGTAACTGAACTTTTTTAACTCTCAGAAAAGTGGGAAAAAGCAAGATTTTTTTTTTTTGTTTTGTTTTTACAGAGATAGCAGAGGTTCACAAGTAATATCAAGTTATAACAGTGCAGTAAATGACCCCACACAAGAGTGCTAGGTCAAGGACAGAAAATATGCAAGTTTTAAGAAAAAACGATTTAAAATTAAGTGCAAACAGGAAATTCAGCAAACAGCTTTTGGTTGTGCTCTAAATACAGCTACTAATACAGAAATCAAGTTTAACAAGCCAGAAAATGCTCAAGCTAGGCAGCTATGCAGAAAAACTTAGCAAATAAACAGAGAAAAAATACTTAAAATCTCAAAAGTGGCTCCCTTCTTCTCTCAGCGTTTTTCCTCTTGGAGGGTGCTTCACCAACAGCCAACAAGCCTGAAAAGACGCTCAAACCACGAGGCAACTAGGTTTTAAGAGAGGAAGATGAAGGAGTTATGGAAATGACCCTAGTGGCCAATAAAACTACAGTTTCAAGTCAGTAACCACCTCTCCGGGGCAGGGAAGCTGGACAATGTTAGTGAATCACACTGATAAACACAGAGACCCTCCTTCAGCCCAAGCAAAAATGGCCTCACAGAAACTTTCAAACAGTTCAGGAACAGCAAGCCTGTAACTGAACTTATTTAACTCTCAGAAAAGTGGGAAAAAAGCAAGATTTTTTTTTGTTTTTTGTTTTGTTTTTACAGAGATAGCAGAGGTTCACAAGTAATATCAAGTTATAACAGTGCAGTAAATGACCCCACACAAGAGTGCTAGGTCAAGGACAGAAAATATGCAAGTTTTAAGAAAAAAACGATTTAAAATTAAGTGCAAACAGGAAATTCAGCAAACAGCTTTTGGTTGTGCTCTAAATACAGCTACTAATACAGAAATCAAGTTTAACAAGCCAGAAAATGCTCAAGCTAGGCAGCTATGCAGAAAAACTTAGCAAATAAACAGAGAAAAATACTTAAAATCTCAAAAGTGGCTCCCTTCTTCTCTCAGCGTTTTTTCCTCTTGGAGGGTGCTTCACCAACAGCCAACAAGCCTGAAAAGACGCTCAAACCACGAGGCAACTAGGTTTTAAGAGAGGAAGATGAAGGAGTTATGGAAATGACCCCTAGTGGCCAATAAAACTACAGTTTCAAGTCAGTAACCACCTCTCCTGTGTACAGGGAAGCTGCTCAATGTTAGTCACTCCCACTGATAAACACAGAGACCCTCCTTCAGCCCAAGCAAAAATGGCCTCACAGAAACTTTCAAACAGTTCAGGAACAGCAAGCCTGTAACTGAACATTTTTAACTCTCAGAAAAGTGGGCAAAAAGCAAGATTTTTTTTTTTGTTTTTGTTTTTTACAGAGATAGCAGAGGTTCACAAGTAATATCAAGTTATAACAGTGCAGTAAATGACCCCACACAAGAGTGCTAGGTCAAGGACAGAAAATATGCAAGTTTTAAGAAAAACGATTTAAAATTAAGTGCAAACAGGAAATTCAGCAAACAGCTTTTGGTTGTGCTCTAAATACAGCTACTAATACAGAAATCAAGTTTAACAAGCCAGAAAATGCTCAAGCTAGGCAGCTATGCAGAAAAACTTAGCAAATAAACAGAGAAAAATACTTAAAATCTCAAAAGTGGCTCCCTTCTTCTCTCAGCGTTTTTTCCTCTTGGAGGGTGCTTCACCAACAGCCAACAAGCCTGAAAAGACGCTCAAACCACGAGGCAACTAGGTTTTAAGAGAGGAAGATGAAGGAGTTATGGAAATGACCCCTAGTGGCCAATAAAACTACAGTTTCAAGTCAGTAACCACCTCTCCGGGGGCAGGGAAGCTGCTCAATGTTAGTCACTCCCACTGATAAACACAGAGACCCTCCTTCAGCCCAAGCAAAATGGCCTCACAGAAACTTTCAAACAGTTCAGGAACAGCAAGCCTGTAACTGAACTTTTTTAACTCTCAGAAAAGTGGGAAAAAAAGCAAGATTTTTTTTTTTGTTTTTGTTTTACAGAGATAGCAGAGGTTCACAAGTAATATCAAGTTATAACAGTGCAGTAAATGACCCCACACAAGAGTGCTAGGTCAAGGACAGAAAATATGCAAGTTTTAAGAAAAAACGATTTAAAATTAAGTGCAAACAGGAAATTCAGCAAACAGCTTTTGGTTGTGCTCTAAATACAGCTACTAATACAGAAATCAAGTTTAACAAGCCAGAAAATGCTCAAGCTAGGCAGCTATGCAGAAAAACTTAGCAAATAAACAGAGAAAAAATACTTAAAATCTCAAAAGTGGCTCCCTTCTTCTCTCAGCGTTTTTCCTCTTGGAGGGTGCTTCACCAACAGCCAACAAGCCTGAAAAGACGCTCAAACCACGAGGCAACTAGGTTTTAAGAGAGGAAGATGAAGGAGTTATGGAAATGACCCCTAGTGGCCAATAAAACTACAGTTTCAAGTCAGTAACCACCTCTCCGGGGCAGGAAGCTGCTCAATGTTAGTCACTCCCACTGATAAACACAGAGACCCTCCTTCAGCCCAAGCAAAAATGGCCTCACAGAAACTTTCAAACAGTTCAGGAACAGCAAGCCTGTAACTGAACTTTTTAACTCTCAGAAAAGTGGGAAAAAGCAAGATTTTTTTTTTTGTTTTGTTTTTACAGAGATAGCAGAGGTTCACAAGTAATATCAAGTTATAACAGTGCAGTAAATGACCCCACACAAGAGTGCTAGGTCAAGGACAGAAAATATGCAAGTTTTAAGAAAAAACGATTTAAAATTAAGTGCAAACAGGAAATTCAGCAAACAGCTTTTGGTTGTGCTCTAAATACAGCTACTAATACAGAAATCAAGTTTAACAAGCCAGAAAATGCTCAAGCTAGGCAGCTATGCAGAAAAACTTAGCAAATAAACAGAGAAAAATACTTAAAATCTCAAAAGTGGCTCCCTTCTTCTCTCAGCGTTTTTTCCTCTTGGAGGGTGCTTCACCAACAGCCAACAAGCCTGAAAAGACGCTCAAACCACGAGGCAACTAGGTTTTAAGAGAGGAAGATGAAGGAGTTATGGAAATGACCCCTAGTGGCCAATAAAACTACAGTTTCAAGTCAGTAACCACCTCTCCGGGGCAGGGAAGCTGCTCAATGTTAGTCACTCCCACTGATAAACACAGAGACCCTCCTTCAGCCCAAGCAAAAATGGCCTCACAGAAACTTTCAAACAGTTCAGGAACAGCAAGCCTGTAACTGAACTTTTTTAACTCTCAGAAAAGTGGGAAAAAAGCAAGATTTTTTTTTTTGTTTTGTTTTTTACAGAGATAGCAGAGGTTCACAAGTAATATCAAGTTATAACAGTGCAGTAAATGACCCCACACAAGAGTGCTAGGTCAAGGACAGAAAATATGCAAGTTTTAAGAAAAAACGATTTAAAATTAAGTGCAAACAGGAAATTCAGCAAACAGCTTTTGGTTGTGCTCTAAATACAGCTACTAATACAGAAATCAAGTTTAACAAGCCAGAAAATGCTCAAGCTAGGCAGCTATGCAGAAAAACTTAGCAAATAAACAGAGAAAAATACTTAAAATCTCAAAGTGGCTCCCTTCTTCTCTCAGCGTTTTTCCTCTTGGAGGGTGCTTCACCAACAGCCAACAAGCCTGAAAAGACGCTCAAACCACGAGGCAACTAGGTTTTAAGAGAGGAAGATGAAGGAGTTATGGAAATGACCCCTAGTGGCCAATAAAACTACAGTTTCAAGTCAGTAACCACCTCTCCGGGGCAGGAAGCTGCTCAATGTTAGTCACTCCCACTGATAAACACAGAGACCCTCCTTCAGCCCAAGCAAAAATGGCCTCACAGAAACTTTCAAACAGTTCAGGAACAGCAAGCCTGTAACTGAACTTTTTAACTCTCAGAAAAGTGGGAAAAAGCAAGATTTTTTTTTTGTTTTTGTTTTTACAGAGATAGCAGAGGTTCACAAGTAATATCAAGTTATAACAGTGCAGTAAATGACCCCACACAAGAGTGCTAGGTCAAGGACAGAAAATATGCAAGTTTTAAGAAAAAACGATTTAAAATTAAGTGCAAACAGGAAATTCAGCAAACAGCTTTTGGTTGTGCTCTAAATACAGCTACTAATACAGAAATCAAGTTTAACAAGCCAGAAAATGCTCAAGCTAGGCAGCTATGCAGAAAAACTTAGCAAATAAACAGAGAAAAAATACTTAAAATCTCAAAAGTGGCTCCCTTCTTCTCTCAGCGTTTTTTCCTCTTGGAGGGTGCTTCACCAACAGCCAACAAGCCTGAAAAGACGCTCAAACCACGAGGCAACTAGGTTTTAAGAGAGGAAGATGAAGGAGTTATGGAAATGACCCCTAGTGGCCAATAAAACTACAGTTTCAAGTCAGTAACCACCTTCATTCAGTTTTATAACTTCTTCTAGTATATGCTGCATTCATATACATATCTGTGGCATAATTATCTTACATCTTTATGTTTCATTTCTCTGAGCAGTTCCTTCTTCCTGACACTTTTGTCAACAATTCTTGTCTTACACTTCTCAGCCATCTTAGCCTCCATCCCTGACATCTTGTAAAACCTATTTTTTTTTCTAAAGTTATTTTTGGTTCTGACAGTACCCTCCATATCCTTTGTAAGGTGTATAACTGAATTAATGTGTCATACTGTTCTGATCTGTCAGTGAACTCACAGCCATGTATCACATGTGGGTTAAATCATTTTCTTCTAGGACTGCAGTTATGACTTTGTATATTCCAAATTGCATATTTCTAGGTTCAAAGTGTCTATCTAATTTTCAGTATAATTTAAAATGTCTTCTGAGTCTGTCCTAATCAAATATATTAGATACGTGTTCCTTTTGCCATGTATAGAAGTAATTTTTTTATCTCTTAGCAGACATTAAGATCAGTAGCATAATTATTGAATCTAGCTACCCATCTCTTTCACTGTTGCATATGTCAT
>NC_056733.1:953972549-954110049 GCF_019279795.1 Protopterus annectens | reverse complement strand
TAAGCACCAGACAGATCATCAGCCCAGACTGAGTCATTTCAGTGCAAACCTTGGATTTTTAACAAGAGCTGATACTTCCAGTCTATATGGAGGGTTTTCTTTTTCAGGGAGTGTTATGAATACTGGCAGATCACCAGGTACTATAACTCTCAGTTTTTCTGAAGAATTCAGTACAGTGCCAAAAGTAGCAGAATAAAGGCTCAAAATCGGAAACACATTTTAAAGGTTACCCTAATTCACTTAAGTTACTAGAACAACACCTTTTGCATCAACATGCATTTTTTGAGCAATAAGAAATATAAAACTATCTCTGGATTTATTGACTGTCTGTAATCCTGAATTATTTACCCGCAAATCAAACTTTTTTTAAAAGACAGAGCAAAATTATAAGCAGAATCAGGAAAGGTCTGTGAAATCCAGTACAGTGATGGCTATACATTACCCCTCGATGAGGTAAATAAAAGTGTCTTACCCCTGCTGCTGTTTGACGACTGTAACACAGCAGTCACTAATCTGGTATGGCAGTACCAGTCTTACACAATATTTTGTTATTTGCTGAAGTACAAAACTAGTATACTTGCCTTGGTGTGTGTGTGTGTGTGTGTGTGTGTGTGTGTGTGTGTGTGTGTGTGTGTGTGTGTGTGTGTGTGTGTGTGTGTGTATATCAGTGATTTTTGTCTGTGCACACACCCAACAATGCCAGGGCACATACATTATTCTTCTGGGTATCAATAAAAAATGTAGCTAACAAGTAATTATATTTCAAAAGTTGGGCACAAAATATATCACAGAACATTTAAACACTTAGAGGAATCTGATAGCCCCCCATTCCCTAGACTATATAAATGGATAGAGGGGAATCCCTTAATCAGCCTTGACTGCGTGGGGCCCCACAAAAGCTGTGGCTGGTTGGGAAGAATGAGAAGAAAACATTAATTTTCTAATTATGTTCCTTAATATCAACAGGGCTATGATATGACAGTGTTACAATAAAGCCAATAATGGCTTTTGCTCTCAGCTGCACCCATTCTTAAACCAACCTTGCTCAAGTGTGTGTGTGTGTGTGTGTGTGTGTGTGTGTGTGTGTGTGTGTGTGTCTGTATGTGTGTGTGTTTGTGCATACACAGAAAGTTGCCATAGGGTATGTGTGTGAGGGGGAAACAGCTGGGGATTGTGTGGTTATTACTTTAATTTTCATCACAGCCAAATCTTAGAGGTATTTGCGCTGAGGACAGTGTGGTTATTGTTTATTTTACTTTTCTCACAGACCTCAGAATTGTACAAGGAAGGTTACTATAGCTTGTGTAGGGGCAATGTACTGTCTAGGAGCAGCAAAGTAGAATACATTATTGGGATCATTAGTTTTTTTTTCACTTTCCTCACAATCACACATCAGGCATGTATACAAATGGTTGCCTTTGGGGGTTAGGGTGAGAAGGTGCTATGTATATGCATGTCAGCAGTCACATGACTGTGGCCATTTGAACCTCTGCTTTCATCCCAATCTAACACCAGAGGAATGCATAGACAGTGACTGTCTTTTGGGGAGGGGGTTAGGGAGGCAGGCTGTATTCTCAGATAAGACCTGTGTATCATCGCAACAACTGGCTTGTTAGTTTATTGTGAGCTACAGTTTTGTCAGCTTTGAACATTGAGCCTTGGGCATGACTTTTATCTTCCTTGAAAGAAAAAAAAGACTGAAATTCTTTTCTTACTCACAATTTTTGTTTAGGCCACTACTGGATTAAAATGTTGAAAAAATGCTCTAAAGTGTTACCCAGAGCATCTATAACCCTATGGCTTCTTGGGCTATGGCTTATTTGAGTTACTTCCTAAATGGTTATTACTGTGCTGGTTTGGTCAGGTAGGATATGTTCATAGGAGGTTGCTAGGCTAACGTCCCTAGGGCCATTACAAGCCTAGCCATATTAATCCCGGGTTACCCCAATTGTCCTTGCTAGATGCGCAACATTTTCAGAGTGAGTATATGATCAACAATGGGAGGCTATATGTATGTCTGCCAAATATGCAACAAAATCTAGAAGATTTAGGATTTTTGCCTAGAAATGTTTACATAGATATTTTTTATACCCAAAGTAGACTGTAGAGAATTTTTCCCTCAGGCAGACAGCAAATGTTAGAGGTGTGAAAGGAAAGAAAGAGGTAATTGGGTTCATAGGTAGGTACTAGGTTATCAGCCCAAGGGCCTAAGTAAGCCTAGCCAACAAGGTGTCCTGGCTTACGCCACCCAAGAAAGTTAATTTCCTGTGCCCCTGTCGAGCAGAGCCACAGAAGTGATCCCGGGGTGTATTTCCTATTTTCCATCCACTCATCAAGATTTTTCTTGATGAGTGCTAATGAGGAACTTTGCTTGACATAGATGGGTAGCTTGTTCCAGAGTATAGGAAGTCTCTGGGACAGGAATCTATCCCTCCAGCATGTCCTGTTTATTGTGATGACAAGGTTTGGGTCCCTAAAGCATGTAGCTTGGAGGGATTGGGATTTCTTAAGGTGTAGCATGTGCAACAGCTCTGGGTTTAACATAGCTTTATATGTTAGGCAGAGATCTCTTCGGAGTAAGTGATATGCTACAGAGTAAAAGCTGGAGTTTTTTTAGATGGTCAGTGTAGGGCATCTATATCTTTGTGAGGTACTTCTGTGACCTTTCCAGCTGCTGCAGATGTCTTGTGAGGCACATTCCAAAAGGGGCTTTGTACTCTATAATGGGTCTAATAAGTGCTGAGCAGAGGGGAACGATGACCTCTTTTTTCCTGGATGAGAACTCATTTGTAATGAGGTGTGCCACATAGAAGGATTTCCTGACTACTGTGGTGATGTGATTATCAAAGGAGAGACTGCTGTCCACCTGGGTCCCAAGGTCTCTTATCACACATTCGACATTAAGTAGACTGCCATTTATGTGGTAGTTCATGGGTACAGAGTTTTTACCAAATGGGATGACAATGCACTTTTTGGCATTGAGCATGAGGCTATGCCTCTGACATCAGGCATCTAACTCAGTGAGGCCCTTCTGTAGGATGTCCACATCATTTGGGGACTCGACTATGGCTCCTAGTTTGCAGTCATCTGTGAACTTCATTAGCCAGAGGCTTTCTGTGTTAGCCTGTACTTCAGAGAAGTATTTACCAAACAGGAGAGGTCCCAGGACTGAACCCTGCGGTACTCCACTTGTCACTGGTTTGAAGTCAGATTTGGAGTCTGCAACTTTTACAGTGTGGGTTCTGTCAGTGAGCCAGTTGGCAATCCATGTTGTGACGTAGGGATTTATACCTAGTTATTGAGTTTAACATATTTTCTGGGAGTGCGGTCAGTTGGCAGAATTTAAGAATTCCCAGTGGGATGCACTGTCGGAGATACTGGGTGGGTAGATTTTGTCTGACGAGGGAGATGATTTTTCTGAGCTATGATACAGAATTGGAATGACCTAGACATGGTAAGGCCTTGCTGTGTCTAATAATGGTGGCTGCCAAAAAAAAGCAATTACTAGAAAATGGAAACCAAAATCTAAACCAACTATATTGGAAGCAGTGAATATAGTAACAGAGAGAAAACAACTGGAACTAATATGTTTAGAAAAGGGTAGAAGCAAACTACATAGGAAACAAAGGGAATTGTGGGAACAATACATACAAGGGAGGAATGAGGTTTAAAAGAAGGTAGGACTTAAATGAGCATGGAATGTTTGAGTGAGAAAGATTGGATAGATTATAAGTGACATATAATGTTTGCAACTGGGAGTTTGTCAGTATTGTTTGTGGTCTAAAATGAGCGTAACTAGGATTGTGTCGGTGTGGTTTGTTTTCATTTATATAAATGTATGATTGCCTGTGTAGTAATTGATGGTTTAATAAAGATGTTTCTTGTTTAAAAAAAGGCAGGAATTGAATATTTTATGTAATTTTGCTTATTTTATATGATATATAGCAATATATGTAAAGTGTAATGTTTATGTTAATATAGTTTGATTGCTTTTATATGAATGTAAATATGCCTATGTCACACAAGTGATAATTCAATAAAGGTGATCGAGAAGAAAAAAAAACACTGACTACCCCTCTCCATGAGGGACATGGGCACCACCCCCAGGGTGAACTTGCGGTCACCCATCCATTTGTCTAGGTTGCATTTGAATAGGGTCATAGATGAGAGCTCTTTTTCATGTGATTTGGAAGTTTATTCCAGAGGAGCGGCTATCTCTGGGAGATATCCATCTCTATAGCATGTTCTGTTTATGTCACAGACTAAGTTAAGATCCCTAAGGTGAGTGGCTATATTGCCATCTGACTTGTAGATGTGTAGCAATTCCATTAGGGCAGGTCAGAGACTGCCCTGTAGGCCAGGCACAAGTCGCATCTCAGCAGCCTATAAGACAGAGTACAGGGACAGGGCTTTCAGTGTATCCACTTAAGTCATGGTTTGGAGGCCCTGCATTCTCTTGTTGAGAAACCTCTGGGGTCTCTCCAGCTGCTGCAGGTGTCTGGTGAGGTATATATAAATGGAGGATTGTATTCTATTAATGGTCTGAGGGTCGAGTAAAGTGGAGTCATTACATCATTAGACCTGGAGGTGATGTCCTTACTTATGAGATGCACTGCATAGGCTTTCTTTTCACTGTGGAAACTTGGTGGTCAATGTTCATATTGCTATTAACTTGTGTTCCCAAATCTCGCACAACTTGGGTTGAACCTAGGAGGCTGCTGTCAGTACTGTAATTATCAAGGAATTCCACTTTACCAAACGAGATGATGCACTTGTTTGCATTTGGTGCCAAAGCCGCCACTGACTAAAACTATTCATTTGTCTGCATTAGCCCTTTCTGTAATATGTTAACATCATGGGGGGACTCAATGAATGTATCCTATTTGCAATCATCTGTGAACTTGGTAAGGCAAAAGCCTGAACTTCCAAGAAATATATTTTACACAGCAAAGAGCCCAGCACAGATCCCTGTGGTACATCGCTGGTGACGGGTCTACTGTTAGAGGTGGAGTCACCACCTTTGACAGTATGTGTTCTGCTAGTGAGCCAGTTGGCTACCCATTTACTGATGTAAGGGTTAATCCTCAGTTGGGATAGTTTCTCAATAATACCTGAGTGGGGGACTGTGTGAAAAGCCTTGGCCAGGCCTAAGTAGGTGGTATGCACAGTGTTTCCTTCATCCAGGTCTTTAATGACCTTCTCAAAGAAGTCCACTAGATTTAATAAGCATGATCTACCCTTAACAAAGCCAAACTGGGTTGGGTCAAGAGGTTGAAGGTCACCTACATCCTTGTTGATAAGGTCCATGATTCTGTCCATGGCCTTACAGATGAAGATGGTTAGACTTATGGGTCTGTAGTTCCCAGGGTCGGTTGATGCCCCCCCCCCTTTGTGCAAGGAAATTACTGTTGCTGTTCTACACTCTGCTGGAAGAAAGCCAATTCTCAGGCTATGGTTAAAGAGGGCACCAAGTGGGTCCACTTGGCCCTGTTTTAGATTGCTTAGTAACCAACCTGGGATGTTATCTGGCCCCACTGAGACCATGTTTTTGTCCTGGGAGAGCACCAATATCACCTGATCCCTAGTGATAATAGGCAGAGGACTGGTGTCAGGTATGCTTTGGAGTATAGTTGGTGGGGACAGGGGGAAAGTTTGTGCTAAATCTGTGAGCCAGCAGGTTGACAATTAACTCCGGTATAGTATGAGTGATACCGTCCACTACCAGTTCATAACTGGGCATTCCCTTTTAGGTTTCAGACATAGTTAAAGAATGCTTTATGATTATCCTTAGCTAAGGATGCTATTATAGCTTCATAATTAGCTTTAGAGGACTTGACAAGATTTCTGATTTGCTTATTCAAGATGTGGAAGGAATTCTTCCTCTGTTGAGTCAGCTCCCTCTTATTTTTAGATCTCAGTCTCTTCCTGTTATATACCCTGTTTATACCCAAGAGCCACCACAGCAGCTTGTTTTTTCATTAGAACGTGTTTTTTATTATCCAGTCAGGTACAGCTATACCTGTACAGTTGCTTATGTGTTTATACATGGTGTTTGTGTACACCTCTGCATAGGATGTATTGCCTGTGATTGCAGGGTGCTTGAGACTTTTAATACCATCTCTTAAGTAGACTGTAGTTAACGTTTGAAAATTTTTTTATTTGTTCCTGTGGGGATGTGAGGTCCAATAGTTACATCGAACAAGATTGATTTATGGCCCAACCTTACCTGGGAGGCCATCAAAGGGGTGGGGGTGGGGGGGCATGCAGCATTTGTATTGACAAAGTCCTGGAACCCCTGGGTGAGGATGTTTCTGCTTATGCATATCACCAAGTCTATGGAAGGATAGTTGAAGTCTCCCATGATCGAGTGTTTGACTGTATGGTCAGTGACTCTATGTCCAGGTAAGCAGTGTACTTTTCTTGGTTCTTGGTGGGGTCCTAGAGCTAGCAATGATGTGGTAGGGTATTTTGCCTATAGATAATTGGATGTGGAGTAGTTCGAGAGAGTCATACTATTTGACCAGTTTCGAAGTGTACTTGGCTTTAACGAAGATGGACACACCTCCACCTTTGGTTCCTTCACTCTCATTTTGAGGTCTAAACATGTGGAAGGCAGTGTAGCCTTGCATGGCCGTGGTGCTCTCTGCAGCTTTGAACCATGCCTCTGTGACTTCACAGACGTCAGCATTTTCCAAGGTGAGGAGTTCTTCCAGGGAGTGCAGTTTCCTGTTTAGAGGCCTAGTATTATGCAGCAGAACCTTGAGATTGCCTCAAGGGGATTTTGTTATGTCAGAAATTGTGTTGTTTTGACATTGTCTAAAAAAGTATCTGAAAGCCTAGAGACAGATGCAGACCATCTCTGGCAAAGCAGCATGGCCTGTCAACCATGTCATCATGGGAGAATGTAGACTGCGCCTTACGGCTAGTGTCATACCTGTCTGGGATACACAGAGTTCAGTCATGTTTCTCTTATAGTCCAGAGAGGTATGCCTCAGGTCATTCATTCCGACATGTACTATGACAGACTCATAACGGCACTTGTTGAGTGACTTGAGTGTATGCTTGATTTGATGGATCCTGTTACCTGACAGGCAGCTGACCATGACCCTCTCCTTGTCCAGCCTGGTGAGGGGGACATCTGTGTGTTTCACTATGGAGACCTGTATATAGAGTTGTAATGTAACATTGTCGCAGCTAAGTGCCAGTAACTGTGACTGTCCCTTTCTGAGATGGGCCAATGTAGTGCAGTACACAGGCCTGTTGTAATGTAAGTGCACTGTAGATACAGGTCAGTCTGTAGGTACTACTCCCTCTGTGAGATGGGCCAACATATTGTGGTACACAGGCCTGTTGTAATGTAAGCACATTGTAGCTACAGGTCAGTCTGTAGGTACTACTCCCTCTGTGAGATGGGCCAACATATTGTGGTACACAGGCCTGTTGTAATGTAAGAGCATTGTAGCTACAGGTCAGTCTGTATGTACTACTCCTTCTGTGAGATAGGCCAACATAGTGTGGTACACAGGCCTGTTGTAATGTAAGTGCATTGTAGATACAGGTCAGTCTGTAGGTACTACTCCCTCTGTGAGATGGGCCAACATATTGTGGTACACAGGCCTGTTGTAATGTAAGCACATTGTAGCTACAGGTCAGTCTGTATGTACTACTCCTTCTGTGAGATAGGCCAACATAGTGTGGTACACAGGCCTGTTGTAATGTAAGAGCATTGTAGCTACAGGTCAGTCTGTGCATAGTACTACTCCCTCTGTGAGATGAGCCAACATATTGTGGTACACAGGCCTGTTGTAATGTAAGAGCATTGTAGCTACAGGTCAGTCTGTATGTACTACTCCCTCTGTGAGATAGGCCAACATAGTGTGGTACACAGGCCTGTTGTAATGTAAGAGCATTGTAGCTACAGGTCAGTCTGTATGTACTACTCCCTCTGTGAGATGGGCCAACATAGTGTTGTACATAGGCCTGTTGTAATGTAAGCACATTGTAGCTACAGGTCAGTCTGTATGTACTACTCCTTCTGTGAGATGGGCCAACATAGTGTGGTACACAGGCCTGTTGTAATGTAAGCACATTGTAGCTACAGGTCAGTCTGTATGTACTACTCCTTCTGTGAGATGGGCCAACATAGTGTGGTACACAGGCCTGTTGTAATGTAAGAGCATTGTAGCTACAGGTCAGTCTGTGCATAGTACTACTCCCTCTATGAGATGGCCCAACATATTGTGGTACACAGGCCTGTTGTAATGTAAGAGCATTGTAGCTACAGATCAGTCTGTATGTACTACTCCCTCTGTGAGATGGGCCAACATAGTGTTGTACATAGGCCTGTTGTAATGTAAGCACATTGTAGCTACAGGTCAGTCTGTATGTACTACTCCTTCTGTGAGATGGGCCAACATAGTGTGGTACACAGGCCTGTTGTAATGTAAGAGCATTGTAGCTACAGGTCAGTCTGTGGGTACCACTCCCTCTGTGAGATGGGCCAACATACTGTGGTACACAGGCCTGTTGTAATGTAAGCACATTGTAGCTACAGATCAGTGTGTGCATAGTACAACTCCTAAAACTTTGTAACATGAGCTAAAAAGTGACTTAGAATGGGTGGCACTGACAGGGTGATACTTAGACAAGAACTGACTAGGGGCCCCCAAAATGCTAATACTGGCCCTGGCTATGAATGTGTGAATCTTTGATGCCTGAGGCATATTGCTTGATAGAGGACACATGTATTTACATAAGTCTCTGCTGTCACATGTTAATGTCACTGCTGTATAAATCACCCACCTTTTACTTACTTACATTATCAAGCAACAACATGCAAGGATATACCATTCATTTGTATTATTACACAATTCTGTTTTAACAGTCCAGGTTCAACACTTACCTTGTAAATCCAGCAGTTCCTACAGTTTTACTTCAGCACTGAGTCTGTCTGATGCTAGGAGTACACAGATGTTACATGGGTGGTAAAGTGTGTGAGCGTTGCCTGGCATCATACTAGGATATCTGCCCAAGGGCATTTATAAGCCTAGCCAGAGTGTGTCAGCTTTCACCACCCCATTGATTAATTAACTGGACCTCTGTCAAGAAGAGCCAATGAAGTGATCCCAGGGGTGTATTTTCTGTTACCCATCCACTCGTCAAGGTTTCTCTTGAAGAGTGTTAGTGAAAGGCTCTGCCTAATGTAGTTAGGAATTTTGTTCCAAACCATGGGGAGTTTCTGTGACAGGAATCTATCCCTCCAGCATGTTCTATTTATTGTTGTGGCGAGGTTTAGCTCACTAGAGCGAGTGGCTCACAGTTACTTGGATTTCTTTAGGTGGAGCATGTCCATCAATTCTGAGTTGGACATGGCTTTGTAATTCAGGCACAGATCACCTCTGAGTAAGTGATATGCCACTGATTACAGCCGGAGTTTTTCCAGTCAGGCTGCATAGGACATATGTTTGAGGCCAGTAATTCTCTTGGTGAGGTACTTTTGTGGTCTTTCCAGCTGTTGGAAGTGTCTTGTGAGGTACATCCCAAATGGAGCATTGTACTCTATGACAGGTCTGATGAGTGATGAGTAGAGGGGCACTATAACCTCTTTATTTCTACATGTGAACCCTTTAGTAATTAGATGGGCTACATAGAAGGATTTCCTAACTACTTTGGCAATATGACTGTCAAGGGAGAAATTACTATCTACCTGGGTCCCCAGACCTTTTATTACCTCTTCTGTATTAAGGGGGCTGCCACCTATGTGGTAATTCATGGGTGTTTTGTTTTTCCTAAATGGGATGACTATGCATTTTTTGGCATTTAGCTTGAGACCATGACTTTGACACCAGGTGTCCATCTCAGTAAGGCTCTTTTGGAGAATGTCCATGTCAGCCAGAGAGTCAATTATGGCTCCCAGTTTGCAGTCATCGCCAAACTTGGTTAGCCATAGTCCTCCTGTGTTTGCCTGTACTTCTGAGATGTATATGCTGAACAGTAAGGGTCCCAGGACCGAGCCTTGTGGGACACCATTTATGACTGGTTTAGAGTTGGACCTGGAGCCCACTATTCTTACCGTGTGAGCTCTGTCTGTAAGCCAGTTGGCAACCCATCTCATGATGTAGGGGTTTATGTTCAGGCTGGTGAGTTTTTCTATAATTCCTGAGTGGGGAATGGTGTCAAAAGCTTTGGTGAGGTCAAGGTAGGCTGTGTGAACCACCTTCCCCTCATCTATGGCCTTGGTGACAGTCTTGAAGAAGTCAACCAGGTTTTGTAGGCATGATCTGCCCTTAACAAAGCCAAACTGGGTCGGGTCAACTGTTTGGAGGTTCCCAATGTCTTTGTTAATGAGTTCCATGATGATGCGCTCCATAGCCTTGCAGACCAGGCTAGTCAGGCTTATGGGGTGATAGTTACCAGGGTCAGTTGTGGCCCCTCCTTTGTGGAGTGGAATAACCATTGCAGTGCACCATTCTATGGGCATGTAGCCTGTGGAGAGGCTGAGGTTGAACAGTGTGTTTAGGTGGGGGGTTAGTTCATTCTGTAGTTCATGCACGACGCAGCCTGGGACACCATCTGGCCCCACTGACTCTGTGTTTTTGGCTTTTGAAAGGGCTGTTTTCACCTGTGCGTCTGTGATTTCTGGGACACTACACTTTTCCAGTATTGCTGTGGGCCCTTTTGGGGGTGAGAGGGGGGTGAAGTTTGCACTTAATCTATCTGCCAGGATGTTGGCAATATCAGTAGGTTCAGTATATTTTGTGTTATTATGCACTAGGTCAGAGCATATCTGCGAGTTACCGCTTAGATTCTTGACATAGCTAAAGAAGGCTTTGTGGTTATCTTTCGAACCCTTGACTATTTGTCTTTTGAAGTTAGCCTTGGATGGCTTTATAAGGGACCTTAGTTTCTTACTGATACTGATCAGGGATGTCTTTTTTTCTTGGGATTTGCTTTTTTTCTGAACTAGTTTCCTCCTTCTATTGTATAGCCTGTTTATGGCAGGGGTCCACTAGACTGGTTTCCTTCTCTTAGAGGAGTGAGTGTTGGTTTTGCTTCAGATGGCATGATCCATGCATCCTTGTAGGTGCTCATAGAGTGCATTTGTAAAGGTTCCTGCATCTTTGACACTGTTATCCTTTGGCGTGGGGGCTGTGAAACTTACCACCTCTGTCTTAAGTAGGGTGAAGTTTGCAATAGAAAAGTTTTTCACTGTGGTTTCCTTGATTGGGGGTGGTGGTGTGGTGTGGACATCCAGAGTGATTAGTTTATGGTCTGATCTACCCAGTGATGGGTTGACCTCCGGTGCGGAACACCTGTTGCCCATGTTGGTGATGACCAGGTCCGATATGTTTTCACCTCTGGTAGGGGAGTTTACCAGCTGATCCAGGGCATTTGAGTTGATAAATTCCAGGAAGCGCTGGACCTGGGAGTTTGTACTTGAGTAGTTTTCCCAGTTAACGGTAGGGTAACTGAAATCGCCCAATATCAAGGTGTTCGGTAGGACCTTCATGTTTTCCAGTGTCTCCAGAAAGGTGGAGTGGTGGTCCTGGGTCATGGAGGGTGATCTGTAGCAGGCCACAATTTGCGTTGCAGATTTGCCTGATGTTAGTTGCACATGGATGATCTCAGAGGTATCATGCTGCGCCACTAACCTGGAGGTATAGGTATCCTTAATGAGTATGGATGCATCCCCTCCTTTTGTGTTTTGGTCCATGTTCTGTGGCCAAAATGTGTGGTATGAGTTGTAGCCCAGTAGTGCTGGGGTGCTCTGTGGAGTCTTAAACCAGGTTTTAGTTACTGCACAGATGTCAACATTCTCCATACTGAGGAGTGCTTCGAGCGCGTGCATTTTGAGATTTAAACTCCTGGTGTTGAATAGCATAACCCTCATTTTTTTATTTGTGCTGTTTACGGAGGTGGGTTTGACTTTTGAGCTTTGCCTAAAAAAGGCACTATGGGGGCAGCAAGAGCCTTGGCCAGTATTCGAAAGCCTAGGGGTGACAGGTGCAAGCCGTCTCTTGCAAAGCAACGAGGCTTGTTGAGCATGTCGTCCCAGGCTGACAGACACTGGATCCCCTTTGAATGACACCAGAAGCTTAGCCAATTGTTGAAATTGATCATTTTTTCTTTATACTGCGGTATCATTTTTGGTGAGGGCAGGATGCTACTCAGGGTCATACCCGCCTGGGCTATATGATCAGAGAGCTCTTCCGTGTCTCTTTTCATGTAGTCCAGGGAGGTACATCTCAGGTCATTCACACCAACATGAACAATGACAGAGTCATATTTGTACTTGTTCTGGAGTGACCTGAGTGCTTGTGTTATGTGGTGGATTCTGGCTCCCGACAAGCAGCTAACAGTAACCTTCTCCTTGTCCAGCCTAGTGAGTGGGACATCAGTGTGCCTGACTATAGAGTTACCTATTACTGGTGTGTTAGGTATGTTATTTTGCTTTAAGGGCTGTGATTGTGCAGCACACTGATTTTGTGTTTTATGTGTTGTCTGGTTTGTGACAGGAGGTGCAGGTTTTTTGGGTGTCTGCTTTGGAGATCTCTGATGCTTTTGCAGGTTTTTATTTAGAGCCTCCGAGTATGATTTTGTGTATTTATGTGTATTTTTTGCCAGTGCTGGTTTAGTATGTCTATGTGTGGCTGGTGGTGTGGTACAAGTGTTAACCTTCTCAACTGCCAGTTCCAGTCTTGGGTGGAGAGAGCTTAGCCTCCAGTTTAGCTATATAATTGCATCTCTCGCATATGTTAATGTTTTGTGGTAGGAGAAGAGGGTTGTCTGTGTACATGAGGCAGTTGTAACATTGCCTCAGGATACCCAGGTTCACCAGCTGGACTGGACAGTATACCTGAAACTGCCCTTTGGTCATGCCTGAATAGTAGGGTGAGCTGCTTAGTCACTTGGTTGGTGAGGGGTGAATAATGAGCCTTGCCCTGCTGCGCAATCAAGTGTTGGGGTATATTAGTGCTTGCTATTAGATATGAGCAAGTGCTGGACTTTAGGATGCTTTTTAAGTGCTTAGGTTGAGAGTTAGACTACTTTCAAAGGAAAAACTGAAGAAGAGACTTGGTGGAGCCAGGAATAATTTAGCCTTAGCTAATTGGTGCTGCCTGGACGTGCAAAAGCGTGCGAATGCTGTTTTTACAGCATGGAAATGAAAGAGATAGAAATTAGCCCAAAATGGCCTATAAACTACTAACTTCTGGACTGGAACCACTCCTCCAGGGACAGATGGCTGTTCAAAGCTCCCTCTCTCACAGGTGAACAGAAAAACCTCCTTCTATCCAAGTAAGGTATGGGCAACTCAGAAACTTGTTAAACAGCCCTGAATTCAGCACTAGCCTGAAAACTGGACTATACTAGCTTAGAAAGGTGAGAAACAAGGACATTTTTTTTGAAAAGATAAGGCAAAAACAGTAAAAAAAATACACTTAAAACAGCTTTAAATGACTACAAACAGTAAAAATACACTTAAAACAACTTTAGATGACTACAAGCAATCAGAAAAGGCTTTTAAACAAATGACCCAATTAACCAGTAAAAAAAATCTCAAAACTGAGCCCTCTTCCTGTAGTCTTCAATCAGACAAGTTCTAACTGCACACTCCCACCACTGGGGTGCAGGGGAACCTTCTCCAAAAAAGAAGGCTTGGATTAGTGCTCGTTATACAAGCAAAGCTAGTTTCAGCAGGCCTGGATCTAGTCTATGCTACAGCAAACAAGGCGCACCAATTTCAGTAAGAAACAGTTTAAATATGCAGGCACTATAAGCCTTCAACCAGAAATTCCCAGCTCAGAAGAGCAGAGTCCAGCCTCTCCTCCCACAAGAGTGCAGACCACAAACCTTCTTAATGTAAAATAACTGGCCTGAAGCCCAAGTGCTTAAACCAGAACTAATGCACTTTTAGAATAACAGACACTGAGCCTTCAATCAGCAGTTCCCAACTTAGAAGGATGTAAGCTACATGTCCTGCCACAACAGTGCAGACCACAAACCTTCTTAATGTAAAACATCTGGTCTGAAGCCCAAGTGCTTAAACCAAAAGGCTTAGAATGATAGTTACACCAAGCAGTAATAAATGCAATTGAGTACTTTTAAGATGATGCAAAAGCAAAATAAAGTAATAAAGTAGGAAGAAACACAAATACAGTAAAAACAGATGAATAAAGTGCAATTTTTTTTGAGTGAGCAAATGAGATGGGCCCAGGAGGAGTATCCAAATGCAAATTTACAAGAGGGGCAGGCAGTTTCAAAGCCACCAAGATTAACACCAAAACAAAAGCAGGGATTGTGGGTAGGGAACTAACTGAAAAAACAGAGCCACAACTTACAGCTAGATAGTATTCAATGCAACACAAATAAATCAATTTAAATGCTGTATTATTTGAAAAAAGTGCAGATAAAGATTTACTTAAATTCACTTATACGTCCAGTTGATTGCAGGTAGGTCTTAGCCGGCCAAAGCTCAGAGTTTAAGCAGAAAATAATCCAAAATGTACCACTTATATAAAGCAGAAACTGAATATCAATGAAGTGAAACTACCCCCACTTATCACTAGCTATGCAGGAATTCTAACAAGCACTAAATTCTAACAAGCATTAACTGAAAAAACAGAGCCACAACTTCCAGCTAGATAATATTCAGTGCAACACTAATAAATCAATTTAAATGCTGTATTATTTGAAAAAAGTGCAGATAAAGATTTACTTAAATTCACTTATACGTCCAGTTGATTGCAGGTAGGTCTTAGCTGGCCAAAGCGCAGAGTTTAAGCTTTAGGCACTTAGGCAGTGAATGAGTGTGCTATGCATTGCCTTAAAGCCAATGTGAGGGCATATTGAGTACACTTATGTCTGTCTATACCCACAGCAGCTGCTGGTTCCCCCTCTGACTCCTCAACTGCGTGTGTCTGTGGTGACCTTGCCATTGGTGGTGGGTTGTGTGCCCCTTCCGTTTGTTGATTCTGCTGAAGCTGTTTGTTCACGATGATGTTGTCAAATGTGGCACATACTGTGAATATTTCAGTACATGTATGTGGACTGTAATGCAGGCCCCAGATGTATCTAGACAGCAGAACCATGACTTCAGCAGCCCAAACACATGCTCTGTGATATTTCTGGTTTCAGCATGTGCCTCATTATGGCATTCTTCAGCTGGTGTGGTGTGTGGGTGCATTTGTGATGGGTGTCATCAGCCATGGTTCCATGACCTGCACCCCCCAGTAAATAACCCTGTGGGATATCCCCCTAGTGAACATCATACAGTTAGGAGGTGTGCCAGATAATTTATTTATTGATTGACTGATTGATTGACTGATTGATTGACTGATTGATTGATTGATTGATTGATTGATTGATTGATTGATTGATTGACTGATTGATTGACTGATTGATTGATTGTCATTTGTTACCCAGGTTAGTCCAACTGAGCCAAGGGCCCATTTTCACTGGAGACCTGAGGAGAAAAGCTCCAGATACAAGTAATAATATCACAAAAATAGTTATATTTACTAAGCTAAATTGTCAAGTTGTTATACATTCAAAAATAAGAACCACTTTTTTATACAGTTGTGTTCAAGATTGCAGAAAGCAAGTACATAACAGCAAATAAATTCAAAATGCCAAAAATACATACAGGCAATAGTAAAGAAACTCCGTGTGATATGAGATATGTGGGTTATGGTGACTGCCTGGACTGCCAGCACACACATTCAAGATGATTCCCTTAGCATTACACATGACTTGGCAGTTAATGCAGTGGAAGCCTTTTCTATTTATAGGTTCATAGGTTCATAGGTTCATACTAGGCTATCTGCCCGAGGGCATTTACAAGCCTAGCCCATAGTTTTGTGGCTTACGCCACCCCTTTAGTATGGGGAACTATACCCATTATTTTGCTGTGCCTCTGTTGAGCAGTGACACTGAGGTAATCCCTGGGGTATATCTGCGATCTCCCATCCATTGGTCAAGATTTCTCTTGAACAAGGCCAGCGAGGTGCTCTGCCTCACATATACCGGGATTTTATTCCACAGCATAGGGAGTCTTTGGGTGATGAATCTATCCCTCCAGCGTCCTATTAATAGCCGTGTCGAGGTTTAAGTCTCCCGCCTTGTGGCTCTGACGGATCTAGATTTTTGAGGTGAAGCATATTCATCAAATCTGGGTTTGACATGGCCTTGTATGTTAGGCAAAGGTCACCTCTGAGCAAGCGGTGGCGACTGAATAGAGCTGGAGTTCTTTCAGTCGGGCAGCATAGGACAGATGTTTGAGACCCTTTATCCTTTTGGTGAGGAACTTTTGTGGCCTCTCCAGCTGCTGCAAGTGTCGGGTCAGATACATTCGAATGGGGCATTGTACTCAATCATTGGTCTGATGAGTGATGAGTATAGGGAGACTATGACCTCCCTTGATCTAGATGAGAATCCCTTCATGATAAGGTGGGCAATGTAGAAGGTCTTCCTAACTACTTTAGCTACATGGGTGTCGAATGACAGACTACTATCAACCTGGGTCCCCAGGTCCCTGATAACTTCTTCTATGCTCAGTGGATTGCCACCTATTTGGTAGCTAGGGGTAACCTTGTTTTTCCCGAAGGGTATGACTATGCATTTTTTGGCATTTAACTTTAGGCCATGGCTCTGGCACCAGTTATCCGTTTCTATGTAGACCCTTTCCTGTTCCCTGGGTGGTGCTTTGATTTCTATATGTGTACAATCTATGGCACCTAGTACTTCAGGGTAGTGTGCTGCATGGTAGAACTCTTGCATATCTGTGGCTTTGTCCTCAGGAGTACATGGAAAATATATGTGGCCACTGTCATGTTGGAGCATACCATTCAGGAACTGAGGGAGGATCCTGGATGATGACGCCTGCGATACCCCCAGTATGTCCCCTGGTGGTCTCTGGAAGGCTCCTGTAGCTAAAATTCTAAGTGCTACACATACCTTTATCTTCACCAGTATTGGTTCCCCTCTGAGCTGAGGACAAAATTAGGTTGCAGAGTTCCTGTTGTGTGTCTCTATCTACCCTGTAGCACTCTACAATTTCCACCTCCACCTCATACAGATTATAAGTTAACCGGGGTCTGAAAACTCTTCTCCTTCTTGGCCGTGGTCTTTTAGCCGCAGCAGCAGCATAGACTTCAGCCTGTTTAACAGCAGCCCCATACAAAACAATGTGCTACTATGTGCGCTTCAAGGCATGACACTCACACGGTGGTAGCGGACCATGCAGGGTTTATTGAATCTGCCTGATGATTTTTTAGTAGCATGTTTTTGTCTCATTTAATGCTTGCTGCACATTCTCAGATAAAAAATGTACCTAAAAGGTATTACAATTCCATCCTCCAGAAAGTTAACTGAAGAAATTGAAGGTTGGGGGTCCATCAAACATCTGTGTAGATCCATTCTCTGAGGAAGCTTGTGGTAAGTGCTCTTGGCCATTTTCAAGAGAAGGTTGAAGCTCTGTTGCCCAGGCCAAATGGGAGTCACCATAGTAATCTATGGGTAGTCCTGTAATATTTAGAAGAACCTTGGTTATTAGAGGAAGGAATGAACCTGCTGGAGAGACAGGTATATCTCCCAGAGATTGCCGCTCCTCTGGAATAAACTTTAAATTCATGTGAAGCAGAGCTCTTCACTGACCAAATTCAAATGCAAGCTAGACAAATGGATGGGAGATCATAAATTCACTCCAGGGGTGTGGCACCCAATGTCCTTCATGGACAGGGTAGTCAGTGTTGATCAAAGACTCACTCTACTAATCACATACATCTAACCAAGGACACTTGGGGCAACTCGGAATTAACATGGCTAGGCTTGTAAGGGCTCTAGGGCCACTGGCCTAGTAACTTCCTATAAACCTATGAAGCTATAAAAGGCATGCAGAAACATTCCCATTAATGGCAATGGAATGGTATCTGTCTTTTAGGCCAGTGTGCAAGGAGTTCTGGAGCAGAATTTAACTATATGTTGCAGCTGGAGACAACAGATCTGCTTGTGGAGTTCCCACAGATGGAGCAAATCCTGGAAGATCACTGTATTCAATTTCCATTTGTGAGGATCTGTCCAGATCCTTTTAGGTTGTCTGCAATAATGTTTTTCACTGATGGAATCACTTCACAATGTCAGTATATTGCTCTTGTAAACTTATAAAGTGACTACAATAACATGATTTATGTTAGCATGCATTTTCTGAAGGATATGACGTCTGAAACTCAAATGTATGTCATTATTTAGTGACTTCAGTCCTCAGATCATCCCAGAGATTTGCCTGAAAACCACAAGTTTTATGAGGAACAGACCACAAACATGAGGCAAAAATCTGGACATTCTGTGAAAATCGCCAACTCACTACCTCCTGTTAGCACATGTCTATCATCCTCCTTGACGACTTTAACCCCCTCATTTAATTTACAACCAGTCCCAACATCCCTCATCTGCTCTCTTCTTCATAAACTAAAACCTTGCACCCCCTCAGCTGACCATCTACCAGCAGAATATCTACAGATAGCTGCAGCAGCAATAGCCTTTCCTATTCCCATCCTTATAAATAGAATCATTACTGAAGGAACAGTCCCATCTATATGGAAAGTCTCCCACATTATCCCACTGCACAAAGGGGGCAACTCAACTGAACTCTCAAACTACCGCCCAATAGCTCTACTCCCTCCTTTAGCTAAAATTATGGAAAAATGTATCCACCGCCAACTACTAGACCACCTACTGCAAAATAACTTACTAGCTAACTGTCAGCACGGCTTTAGGCCTCACCATAGTACCACCACAGCCCTCTTATCCTTTTCTGACTGTATTAACAATAACCAAAACAACAATACTCTATCCTCCGCACTCTTTATTGACCTATCAAAAGCCTTTGCTATGGTCAGCCATCAACTTCTTTTGAATATACTTGGTTCTCTCTCACTAGATACACAGGCTTTGCAATGGTTTAAATCCTACCTTGAGAATAGGCAACAGGCTGTGCTTTGGGAAAATAATCTATCCTCTTACCTTCCTATTACCCTAGGAGTCCCTCAAGGTTCTGTCTTAGGCCTTCTCCTTTTCTCAGTTTTCATAAATGATCTTAATCTGATCATTCCTCAAGCTACATGCATCCAATATGATGATGACTCCACACTAATATGCTCAGCTACCTCTGCACCTCAACTTCAGGCCGTTACCCAAACAGTGCTTAACAGCGCAGAAAGGTGGTTCTTACAGCATAGCCTCCTCCTGAATCCTAAAAAAACATAACTACTACTCTTGACTCCCACACAAAGCCCCCCCCAATTGACTTCACAGATATATCCAATGATGGCATCAGTATATCTCCTGACCCAACTACCAAGCTCTTAGGGGCAACAATAGACCATAATTTTAGCTTTGACATACATATTAACACAACAATAAAAACAGTAAACAGAAAATTAGGCTCCCTCTATAGGATTAAACCCTTCCTTACTCCAACAGCTAGAACAACTATTGCCCTCACCCATCTAATGTCCACCCTCCTCTACGCCTGTCCCATCTATACCAACCTATCAAAAAACAACCTTAACAACCTAGCTACCTCCTACAACAATATTGCCAGATTTGCTACTGGTTCCTCATTTATAACTCACCACTGTCAAAACCTAAAGCAACTAGGATGGCTAGAACTTCATAATCAACTTCAGATTAAACAACTTATTATCGCCCATAAGATCCTCCATCTTCCTAAAAATACTCCCATACTTACTAGCCTTCTTACCCCCTACAGTAATTTGACAACCCTTCGCTCAGCCAATAAAGTACTGGTATCCACAGTCAAATCCAAAAATAAGGCCGATGACTCTCTGTTCGCCAACACTGTTGGCAATTCCTGGAACCTCCTTCCCAAGGAACTCTCATCTCTCTCCTCAGTGAAACTGTTCAAAAAACAACTCTGAGAACACCTTAGTAACCACTGGTTATGCCCATGTAGTAACCATACCTTAGTAACCACTGGTTATGCCCATGTAGTAACCCAGACTAATCTTACCACCACTTTCTCTGAACCCTACCTACATAACCATTTGTGATTTAATTCCGACTTTCTCCTTGCCTCAGACAGAGGCACACCTTTACTAATTTAGTAATTATAACATTTTCATACACATGATCTTCTTCTAATTATGTACTTGCATAGCTTGCAGCAGTAAATTGTTATCACATAAAAATATCTATATAGACTTTCTTTATATTTCTTATTACATGCTACCCTAAAGTTGCTATGCTACTATAGGATAAATGGCATGACTCACTGCTAAATACTGCTCCTTGAGCTGTTATATTTGTTTGTGTATTTTTTCTTCACCTCTCTTTCTTATTGTGTGCCACTTTAAAATTGTTTGTTGCTCTGTTTCTTATCTTCTGCTACTTTAATAGTAATATTTGTCTATATAACATGTGTATTCTTCAGCTTAAAATAGTACTGTACCTTAATTTGTTACAAATTTACTTATCTGTACCTGAAGTTGCAAATTTTGCTTATGTGGAGCTTTTCTCCCCGGGCCTCTACTGAAAATGGACATATATCCAGTTAGACTAGCCCGGTCAACAAATGTAAAATAAATAAATAAATAAATTCTGGACAGTTGAGAGGCATGCTTAGTGGTGTTTTATAAATACTAGTTAGTGTTCACTATAAGCTGTATCAATTATAACCTCAGATAACCTAGAGTAATTTTCTGAAGATTTCTATTTATTTGTTAACCAGACTGGTTCTGGGACCCTTTTCAGACACAACCCAGGCATTTAACCAGGAAGGTGGAAGGATAAATTCCTTTAAAATTATCTTATTTAGAAGTGGTGTGATGGGTGAATGTCGCTCGTCCCTCTCTAATATAGATGATGAACAAGCGGGGTAGTTCATTTAGATGCTTTATTACATAGAAACACATCAAGATGGCTGGCAGCATTACAAAACATAAACAAATTGATTAACAGACAGACTACACAGACATACATGCTTACATCTCAACAGCTTACTACAAAATGGCAGTCAGGCTCGCACGTGCTCAGTATTTATACACTTGTGCAAGCCCCTAAAAAGCTTCTTAAAGTTGTACACACATACTGCGCTACAGAGAATATCCACTGTATTTCTGATATAATTTACTCCTTCAACATCATACATTATTCTAGGTGAGTTTAAGCAACATCTTGTAGATAGACCAATATTTCAGGGTCCCTTTTTCTTTTGATTATGTGTGTCTTTGCTTAAATATTGCATTTATTGAAACTTTCTAGAAGTGTCTTTTTAATACTAATTCTACCTTCCCTATTCCAGGGCACAGCGAGATAAGGCTGTGACGACAACCTAAATTACCCAGATCCCTGTTAGCAGATCAGCACTGGAAGAACTAAGAAGAGGAGGATGACAGTCGGCAGCCACTGCTAGTTTGTCCATTCTGGGGAAGGAAATTGTTCTGGCCTGCTACTTGGGCAACACCAAGAAACATACCCCTCAACTTCTAAGTGCAAGAAATCTGGACAAAGCCTAAAATAATGGGGGGGGGGTCAAAGGCCCAAAATCAAGTACAAATTTTTAATATTGCTCTTATAAGCTAAGAAAGTTTCTAGAATAATTGGTTTTCCATTGGCATGCATTTCTGAAGGATGTAAAGTCTGAAACTCTCATGTATGTCATTATCTAGTGATTTCAGTCCTCATTGATTTGCCAGGAAACCACAGATTTTATGAGGAACAGACCAAATATATGAGGCAAAAAACTGAACATTTTGTGAAAATCTGGACAGTTGAGAGATATGGCTAGAAACAGTATTGGGTGATACACCCACTCAGCCTGGGCCTACTGAGCATGTGTTACAGTAGTGTTAACAAACTACCTGGAGACATCAGCATGCAAAAGTACACCTATTTTATCGGGCAGCATTACTGAAGCTTAAAGGAGCTGCAGTAGGGTGAGAAGCTCCTAAGGGGATGGTAGGCCACTCAGTCGGACCTGGAAGTTGGACCCCTCTCTCCCACCTGACTCTCACCATGGGGGTGGTTGGCACCAATGAGTTGATTAGGCATCTCAAGCAGGAAAGAATGGGTCATAGGACTCTTACCCAGCACAAGGATGCCTTGCTCCACCCTCCTCAAATGAAATGGATGGGCCAGCTGGGTAGAAGTAGCAGACCAGAGGGCAAGTCTGGTGGAGAAGTACATACATAGGTACACATGTAAATAAATTAATTAAAAGTCCAGAAAATATGCACTCGGAACACACGTAGGGCTAAAATCCAAATATCTTTAATATCATCTGGTATTAAAGATATTTGGATTTTAGCCCTACGTGTGTTCCAAGTGCATATTTTCTGGATTTTTGATATTTGCTGTTGGTGCATGCACTCTGATTAGCTTGAGTCTTCAGTAGCTGTTTTTATAAATAAATTAATTAACCCCGTGTATGTGGTAAGTCTTTCCAAATTATCAATGGCAGGATTATAATAAAGATTTTTTTTTAAATTTATGAATAATATTAATCAATTTTTAAAATAACTGTATAAATACTATTCTGTACACATTTTAAAGAAAGCATGACAAATTGATAGATTAAAGTGAAGATGTTGCATGGTGCTGTTTTATTTAAATTTGATTTACTTATGCAGTGTAACTCAAAATGTTATTATGTACTATAGTGCAGCTTTTCTCCCTTTCTGCACTATTGAAAATAGACCTGGCCTAACTGAACAATCCCATCATTAAAAGAAAACATATGAATAATTACATTACTGCATTGTGCACCACTGTGCAGCTTTTTGCCTCTTTGCAACTGCCTGCTTTCTTTTACAGTTTTGTGCATGGAACTCATGCTGTTAATTACAGGATTTGGTAATGAGTGGAGCAATTAGTAATAAGTGGGTGCTGTCCATCATGTGAGAAAAAGATGTGCAATGCACCCACTCAGCATCTCAGGGCTGCCCCCTAGCTGAGGACAAACTAACAGCAGTTCCAGACGTAAACTACTCATGTACCAACACATTCACTCAAACTTTTCTGGAATTCATAAATTCCAACGCCTTGGATCAGCTTGTCCACAACCCCACCAGGGGCAGCAATATCCTGGTCCTGCTCATTACCAATATGGGTAACCGGTGTTCCATGCCAGAGTTCAACTCCTCGCTAGTCAGATCTGACCACAAGCTAATCACCCTAGACATCCATATCCCACCCCCACCCCCAACACCCATTAAGGAAACAAAAACTACTCCAAAGCCAACTTCATCCTTCTTAAGACAGAAGTGGCAAACTTCACGACACCCATGCAGATGGAAAATAGAGATACGACTGCTGAATCTTACACAAATGCACTGTATAAGCACATACATAGATCGTGCCGTTCCCCAACAGAACCAAGATGCTATCCTCCAAAAAAGGCAGCCGGTCTGGTGGTCCCCTGCCATAAACAAACTCTACAACAGAAGGAAGAAGCTGTTGCAAAAAAGAGTAAAATCCCAAGATTGGAGGAACTCCCTGGTCAGCCTCAGCAAGAAGCTGAGATCCCTCATAAAATCCTCCAAAGCCAGTTATGAAAATAAAATCACCACTGATTCCAAAAACAACCACAAAGTATTCTACAGCTATGTCAAGAATCTCAGTGACAACACTCAGATCTGCTATGAGCTACAGCACAATGGCACTAAATATACAGAACCAAGCAATATTGCCAACATCCTGGCAGATAGGTTCAGTGCTAACTTTACCCCCCTCTCACCCTCCAAAGGGCTAATCTTATTACCAGAAGAATGCAAAGCCCCTGTAATCATGGATGAACAAGTAAAGACCACACTCTCCAAAGCCAAGAACACAACATCCATGGGACCACACAACATCCCAGGCTGCGTACTGCACGAACTACAGAATGAACTGGCACCCAACCTAAGTACCATGTTCAGTCATAACCTCACTTCAGGCTATGTGTCTACTGAATGGCACACAGTGACAGTTATACCACTCCACAAAGGGGGTGCCACCATGGACCCCAGAAACTACCGCCCCATTAGCCTGACGATCCTGGTCAAGGCCATGGAATGTATCATCTTGGAGCTTATAAACAAAGACACAGGTAACCTCCAAACCCTGGACTCCACTCAGTTTGGGTTTGTAAAAGGTAGATCATGTCTACTAAACCTGATTGACTTCTTTGAAGCAGTCATCAGAGCCATAGAAAAGGGCAAGGTAGTGCACACAGCCAATCTCGACCTCGCCAAAGCTTTCGATTCCATCCATCATTCTGGAATTATAGATAAACTCACTAAACTGGCTATAAGATGGGTGGCCAACTGGCACACTGACAGAACCCACACAGTAAAAGTAGCCAACTCGAAGTCCGACTTCAGACCAGTGACAAATGAAGTACCACAGGGTTCGGTCCTGGGTCCTCTCCTGTTCGGCATCTACTTCTTTGGAGTGCAGGCCAACACAGAAAGTCTTTGGCTAACAAAGTTCACAGATGACTGCAAACTGGGAGCCATAATAGAATCACCTTATGGTGTAAACATTCTACAAAAGGGCCTCACACAAACAGATGCTTGGTGTCAAAGTCATGGCCTCAAGCTCAATGCCAAGAAGTGCACTGTCATCCACTTTGGGAAAAACTCGGTACCCATGAACTACCACATAGGCGGTAGCTCACTAAACACAGAAAGTGTGATAAGAGACCTCGGGACACAGGTGGACAGTAGTCTCTCCATTGATAACCACATTGCCACAGTAGTCAGGAAATCCTTCTATGTGGCACACCTCATCACAAAAGGGTTCTCCTCTAGAAAAAAGGAGGTCATTGTTCCCCTCTACTCAGTCCTCATCAGGCACATTATAGAGTACAATGCCCCATTTGGCATGTATCTCACAAGACACCTACAACAATTGGAAAGGCCACAGGAATACCTCACTAAGAGGATTACTGGCCTCAAACAGATGCCATACGCAGACCGTCTCAAAAAACTCCAGCTCTACTCCGTCGCATGTCACCTACTCAGAGGCGATCTCCGCCTAACATACAAAGCTATGTCAAACCCAGAGCTGTTGGACATGCTACACTTAAAAAAATCCCAATCTCTCCGTACCACATACAGTGTAGGTGGCTTACTGGTAAATTGCTTTGGCTATGGTGCACAGGGTCCTGAGTTCAAGACCTGCAAGGACTGTTTATTTTTATTGTGGGAAGAAATTTCCAGGGAATTGTTATGGCTAGGCTTGCATAGGCCTTAGGGCCGATAGCCAAGTACCAACCTATGAACCTATATTCACCCCCAGGATCATGTCAGTCACCCTGCTAGACAGGGGCCCAGAGAAGTAAATATTGTGGGAAGAAATTTCAAGGGAATTGTTATGGCTAGGCTTGCATAGGCCTTAGGGCCGATAGCCTAGTACCAACCTATGAACATATAAATCTATGAACATGCTCCAGGGACCTAAACCTTGTCACCACAATAAACAGAACATGCTGGAGGGATAGATTCCTATCCCAGAGACTTCCCATACTCTGGAACAAACTACCCATCCATGTCAAGCAAAGCTTCTCATTGGCCCTCTTTAAGAAAAATCTTGATGATTGGATGGGAAATAGAAAATTCACCCCAGGGATCACTTCTGCAGCACTGCTCGACAGGGGCACAGGAAAATAATGTTTTCGGCTGGCAAAAGCCAGGGAATCTTTTTGGCTAGGCTTATATAGACCCCAGGGTTGATAGCCTAGTACCTACTTATGAACCTATGAACATATAAATAATGCCATAAATGCCAGTTTACCCTTTTGTTACAGGTCATTTAATCATTAGCTAAGGTCAGACTAACAATAACTCTATAAGATTTCAAACACCTTTCTGTGCTGTCCCAGAAGATATTTTTGGTTGCTTTTTTCTGCTTTGCTCTTGTATAATGTTACGTAGTTATCTCAGTAATCACAAAGTTAAGGCCAATCCATTAAAAGCCTGCTGCAGCAAAATGCTTTCCTTGTAGATCTGCTGTTCACTAAAGAATCAGTTTTCGCATTCTAAAAATAACACAAATATAAATATATTTGCAAGAAATATAAAAGTTTTAGAGTTGAATATTTGATGTAGGTAGGTGCAGGGGGAGAGGAGTGCACCCATCTTCATGGGAGGTGCAGAGGTCATGTTTCCCATGGGAAAAACATATTTATTTATAAAGATTTTATAAAGCAATTGGCACATTTACATAAATGTATTGTCTTAAGCCAGGATTGTGTAGATTGTGTTAGAGGCAGGTACCCTCCAACTCAGTGCACAGTGGTTAGTTCTGCTCTCTGTCAGTACCACAAGTCTAGGGGTTTGGTGCTGACCTTGGGGTATCATACAGGCACAAATAACAAGTTCTCCCCATGTATGCAGAAAATCCTACTAAGGTATAGGGTTTCTCCCCCCCCCCTCTCAGACATGAACTGCTTAGTTATAATGGCTACTATAAACAGTCCCTTGCTTTGTACTGTGAAGCTTTTCTTCTTTGCTTTCTGCTGTAAAAGGCCTGAGATTCAGTGTGAGTTACCCATTTAATAAAATTAATAAAAGTAAATCAATAATATGCTCATAATACTTGCTCAGAGTGGGTTACCCTTATTTTTCACCATCATCTGACCATTGATTACACACTGTCCATTCAGTTGTCTGGACACCCAGTACGCTTTATTTCCTTTGATGTGCCTATTATATTTATTTTGTTTATTTGCATTTGTTTACCAGAAGAGTCCAACTAGGTTTGGCATAACCCCTTTTAGGAGGAGGCACGGGTAGAAATGCTCCACTTACATAACAGATATTAATTACATAGTAACAAAACTTTAGTAAACTTTGATAAATATAGTTCTGGTGGGGATGTTCAACATTCTGAAATCATACATGACTACATTTTTGATACAATTCATTCATACACATTGATATACAAGGTATTAAGTACTGAGAACTTTGATTTTAATAGTGCACTAGTAAATTACAGATAGCATAAAATACGAATAGATACATACATTTAGGTAGAGAAAAGTCTGACAAGTATGAATAGATGAATAGATGCAGACATTTAGGTAAAGATACTTTTGACAAGGGCAGAACTATGTTGGGGTTTGAGAGAGAGAGAGACAGGTAGTAAGAGTTTTGCTTGTGTTGTGATTTAAAAGAGATGAAAGGTATTAGTTGTTGGAGAAAAAATAGCTTACACTAATGTGAATGTTAGGATCCAGCTTAGAGGAGAAAGGATGGCAGGATGATAACAACAGTTACAATTTACCCTGATGAGATACATGGGCAAAGCCATGCATTTGTTAGAAGTCATTTCAGGTAAGTTTTATATTGTGAGATTTTTGTCTACCTGTCTCAGGGGAAGGGGCAGTCTGTTACAACGCTTGGAGACACAGTTTGAGTAAAGTGAGTCACCAGACCTGTTGTTGGATTTGGTACTTGTTGTTACGTTTTTGGAGCTGGTGTGTAGAGTTCTGGGAGGGAAGTAATGTTGAAGGATGTTTTAATGATGGTCACTTATTTGGTTTCTTAGTGAAACTGAATGCAGTATGTAATTGACTGCATGTGAAATGTATTGGTAGGTGTAGCCAGCCTATTTTTTTTTTTTGTTTGTTTTATGGATTCTCAGTAGTGGGTTGGGTTTTGATAGTGCATAGCAGATTTAGCGACGTTGTTGTAGCATCCTTCTTATTTTGATTTTTAAGTAACCTGAATGTTTACAAGTACTGGGGCAGCATAAAGTAGGGATGGAAGTAGATATGTTGAAGCTATGAAGCTATGGTCTTCCTAGCAGAGACCATGAGATAATGGCACACTTTATAAGAATTCATTGGTATATGCATCATTTACAAAGTTTTTATTTTTTGGTTGTAGATGGGTTACCTTTACGCATTTGAGGAGGGGAGCTAAACTGCACCCCTGATAAAAAGGAGTTGGAATAGCAAGTTAAGTTGGATGCAGGGCACCCCTGCCAGGAAAATTAAAAGATTATATTGGCATCAGAAGTGTTTCAAAATTGAGCACATGTAAGCAAAACAATTCAATCAGAAGGGTCACGATTTTGTGTTGTATTTTATTATAAGGTTTTATTTCCATAACTCATTAATTTATAAATAACATCTATTTATTTGTTTGTTTCTGATTCCAACACCCGTGTGTATTGTACACATTGACTCTAGAGTTGCAGTGCATAGATATATGCAAAATCAGATTAAAAATAAGCAACTTTACAATCACTAAATACTATTGTGAACTCAGAACTGGTATATATCATAAGCAAGAGTGTTGGGGGTAAAGTTGCCACGTTAGGGGCAGGGTAGTTGCAACCCCTTTACAAAAAGGCCATAGAAGATATCTTAGGGGAGGGGGTGACATAACGGTTAAGGCATTTACCCCTTTACAAAAAGGCCATAGAAGATATCTTAGGGGAGGGGGTGACATAACGGTTAAGGCATTTACCCCTTTACAAAAAGGCCATAGAAGATATGTTAGGGGAGGGGGTGACATAATGGTTAAGGCATTTACCCCTTTACAAAAAGGCCATAGAAGATATGTTAGGGGAGGGGGTGACATAATGGTTAAGGCATTTACCCCTTTACAAAAAGGCCATAGAAGATATCTTAGGGGAGGGGGTGACATAACGGTTAAGGCATTTACCCCTTTACAAAAAGGCCATAGAAGATATGTTAGGGGAGGGGGTGACATAACGGTTAAGGCATTTACCTCCTAGACACAAGGCACAGAGGTTGATTCTCTCTTTCCAGGGAAATTGGCTGGACTTAAAATACCCCACACAGGCAGCCAGCCTAGTACTTATTGTAGAACAGTAACTGTGTGTGTACCTTTAAGAAGCGTTTCCAGATGTAAGCATGTGTGTATAAATAGTGAGCAAGTGCAGGTAGCAGTGCCAGAGTGTTAACATGTATGAGTGTGGCACTCAGTCTGTTTATAAGTTTATTTAAGTTTAAGTTACAAAGCCTCATTCCTGATGTGTTTGTGTTTAATAAAGCTACTTGAACTGAACCTACAACAGCTTGTCTGTTTTATCCTGACCAGACGAGCGACATGGTGTCAGAACCAGGATTAAGAGAACAACTTCTTCAAGACATGAGGTGCACAGTTGAAGGTGAAGGCAGCTTCAGCTGGTTTAGTGAAACACAACTCAGACAAACAAAAAAGGCCAGAAATGAACTTAAGAAAAGAAAACACTTGCATAAATGACTTATTTGGCAAAGAAAATGAAATGGAGCATTTGTAAGACACAAAACCCATTATTAATAAAACGAGTAGCATGAGACGTATTATTAATCACATGAAAGGCACAAAACGCATTATTAATTAAACAAAATGTTTGAAACTATGATATTTTATAAAACTAGCAGAAATATTCATATGGAGCTAAGAATTAACTTTTGTTTGCATAACGAGCATGTTTGAAGTAAAACGAGTACAAGAAAAGTATAATGAGCATGATAAGAGATTAAAAAGACATAACAAGTACAATAAAAGGGAAAGTTTAGCTTAAAGAGCAAGGCGACTGCACATTTTTTAGTAAAACATTGTGTTTGGGCATAAACTACTATTTCACATTGGCCAAAGCCATTCAAATATAACTAGAGTTGTTAGAAGTATCTCAGAGTGTGTGAAGTGTTTGCAGAGTGTGCTTTATTATGGTGCAATTATTTCAAAGAGTTGCCTAGTACTTACCTATGAACCTATAAAAATTTTCTTGGGTCGTGAAAGCCAGGGTACCTTTTTGGCTAGGCTTATATAAGCCCTAGGGCCAATAGCCTAGTACCTACCTATGAACCTACCTATGAACCTGTGTGCAAAGTACAGTTATATTGCAAAGTGCAGTCAAAGTACCACCATTTCAAAAAGTTTATTATGGTGTGTGCATTTATTCGCAGAGTGCCTCCATTTCAATGCGTTTCTTACACTGTACAGAGTTATTTCGCAAATTACAGCCATTTTGAAAGCTTCTTGTGCTGTGTACAATTTATTTGCTAAGTGCATTCATCTAGAGGTGTTTCTTACTCATTTGCAAAGTACAGTCATTTCAAAGTATTTCCTACACTGATAAGGAGTGGTTTCACAAAGTACAGTGATTTTAAAGTGTTCTTGTGCTACAGAGATTTATTTGGCAAAGTGCAGCTATTTCAAAGGGTTTGTTGTCCTATTGGGCATAATTACAAGTACTGGCATAAGGTTCTGGCACATATATTTATATGTTTATGTTCATACATAATTTCAAGCACCTTCACTACTGTGTGTTGAGATGGCAGAAGCATTTCTCAGACCTAATCCACTTGTGTTTGATAATAATATAGAGTATTTGAGCAGGAATACAATATTTTCATACAATCAGCTTTTCTGACAAAAATGCACATATGCACACACAAGGGCATTCATTTTGTTTAACTTAACTGGGTCAGAAGCCATTGAAAGAGAGCGTTCATTTGTGTATGCACTGGCAGTATATGCAGGAGAGGGGGAAACTGCCATACAATGATACCAGCTGAGCAAAGAAAGAACCCTGACTGCTTAAAATGTAAATTTAGAGAAATGTCCAATCCCCAGACAAATGTTACATTGGAGAGGCACTTATTTTATACAAGAGACCAAAAGCCAAGTGAAACTTTGCAGCTCACATCACTGACTTGAGAAATAAAGCTAAAATGTACAGATTTGGTGACTTGAAAGATGAGTTAATAAAGGACAGGCTTGTGTGTGGTGTTAATAGTGCTGCAGTGAGTAGGATTTTGCTTCTTGACAGTGATTTAATGTTAAGCAAAGCCACAGAGATTTCTCAAATCTGTGAGCTCACAGAAAGGCACACAAGTATGCTTGCAAATGATAAGAGCATGGTTTAATCATCTAGAGCAAATGTATATAGAATGTAGCACATGGCAAGCAGAAGCAGGCCCAAGAACATGCCAGCTGCAGCCCATGCGGGGTTTCCTGGGAGAACCCATAGCTTTCTAGCTAGTTCCAAGACCAGCTCAGTAAAAAGGGCATGCTCAGTGCACTACAAGGGTGAGTCAGCAAAACCCATTCAAGTCTTATTGCTAACTGTCGTAATTGTGGTACCAATCATGAATCTAAAAGAGAAAAGTGCTTAGCATGTGGTCAGCAATGCCATAAGTGTAAAAAATGGAATCACTTTCAAAAGTTTTGTAAATCAAGCAAGCCTCATTCAGTTATTAAGAAAGATCACTCAAAAAAGCAAGTTGACCATGTAGAGAGCTACAGCCCTACTTTCTATGTAGATGGTGTATCAGTGATCAGTGAAAAGGTTAATGCAGTACATTTACAGGCAAAGAATGAAGTATTTTGTACTGTCCTGATCAATGGCAAACCCAGAGATCTCAAAGTAGACACTGGTTCAATGTGTAATGTAATGTCAGCAGAAACATTTGCTAAAGGGAGGGCTGGTGAGCAACTTAATTTGACCAATTGTGTGAAGCTTGTTGCATATGGAGGTGAAAAGATTCAAACCAAAGGCTCAGTAGTGCTTTCATGCTATTTGGCTGAGAACAGTTGCAGCTTGCAATTATATGTAGTCAGGAGACCTTTGTGCAGTCATTATTAGGTCTCAGAGACACTTTGAGAATGAAACTGCTGTATTTTACCAAATAAGTCTATCATGTAAGCACATGTCCCAGTTCCAGCTTCAGTGGTGCTATTTTCTCAGAGTATGCTGATGTGCACGATGACAAGTTTGGAAAACTTCCAGTTGTGTACTCCACAAAAGTAGACAGAGAGGTCAGTCCAGTGGTCAGACCAGCAAAGAGAGTTCCAATAGCTAAGCAGGACAACATCAAGGTCCAGTTAAACAAAATGGTGCAGCAAGGTGTGATTTGTCCAGTCACAGAACCAACTGAGTGGGTGTCTTCTATAGTAGCTGCTCATAAGAAAAATTCAGATGAAATCAGAATATGCACTGACCCAAGAGACTTGAACAAGGCATTACAGAGACCTCATCACCCTCTGTGTACGGTCAAGGAGATTGCCGCCCTTATGCCAAATGCCACTGTTTTTTCTGTCTTAGATGCAAAGAGTTCATTTTGGCAAGTAATGCTTGATCACAAAGCTTCACTACTGACTGCATTCCGTACCCTATTTGGTAGATACAGATTCCTCAGGATCTCTTTTGGAATAAATTCTGCCAGTGGAGTCTTTCAGCGTGCAATGGAGCACATTTTTTCAGGCTACCTCATGTACAATAATAGTTTATGATTTACTGGTTGGAGGCAATGATGAAGTAGAGCATGACAGAAATCTCAAGAAAGTTCTGGACAGAGGTCATGAAGTGAATTTAAAGCTCAATCATCTGAAATGCCAATTCAGACTACCAGAAGTTACTCATGTAGGTCATTTATTTACCAGTACAGGCCTATGACCAGACCCTTCTAAACAAGCAGACATTCTTGAGATGCCAGCTCCAGACAATGTCCAAGCCCTACAATATTTTCTTGGTATGGGTAACTGTTTGGGCAAATTTATCCCTGACTTTAGTGAGTTATCAGCACCTTTAAGAGAGCTGACATGCAAAAATGTTGCCTGGTCATGGTTAGAACAACACTAGAGAGCATTTCATAACCTCAAATGGCAAACTGCCAACCCACCTACATTACTGTACTATGATGTCCATAAACCAGTAGTTCTTTCCTGTGATGCTTCAAAGTTTGGTCTTGGTGCAGTTATTCTTCAAGAGGACAGACCTGTTGCCTATGCATCCAAACCTCTTACCCAAACTGAGATGCAGTGTCCTCAAATTGAGAAGGAACTTTTGGCAATTGTGTTCGCATGTTCAAAGTTCCATTATTATATTTATGCCGAGCTATACAGATAGAAACTGACCATCAACCTCTAGTCACTATTTTAAAGAAGCCTATGCATTCAGCTCCAGTAAGACTACAAAGAATGATGCTCAGATTACAAAAGTACAATTTAAAAATGGTCTATACAAAAGGTAAACTTCTTTATAGGTTCATAGTTTAGTACTAAGCTAACTGCCCTTGCGAGCCATTTTAAGCCTAGCCAATTATCCTTTGTGAGATTCAAACCCTGCAGCTTGTGTTTGTAAGGCAAACATCTTAGCCATTTAGCCACCCTCCCAACCCCATCTGGCTGCTACCTTATCCAGATTGCCCAGAAATACCACAGAACAGCTTGATGCAGAGAATTTTGACTTTGATGTCATGGAAGTGCATAATTTTTCTACCACAAGACTTGATGAGCTAAGAGATCATACAAAGACTGATCCAATTTTGCAAATGCTCAACCACATCATCAACGTAGGATGGCCGTCAAAGCAATCCTGTGTAGCACCAGAAGTGCAGTCTTATTTTCCGTACAGAGATGAGATGCTGATGGAAGACGGTATCATTTTCAAAGGTCCAAAAGTTGTTGTTCCTACTTCCTTACAACATGAATACATTCAGATTTTACACCGTGGCCACCCAGGTTCCGAATCTACCAAAAGAAGAGCAACAGAACTAGTATTTTGGTCTTCTTGACTGAAAGACATTGATAAAGTGCTTTCTTCTTGTTCAGTGTGCAACACTACTAAGCCACATTTGCAAAAAGAGTCACTTCAGCTAAGCCAAATTCCTGAAGTACCTTGGTCAACAATAGCCACTGACATATATTTCAGTGGAACAGTCAGTATTACTTAGTATTGGTAGACTCTTATTCGACCTGGTTTGAGATTGATTTGCTACCTAACCTAATATCCAGTGCTGTTATTACTAAGATGAAACATCATTTCTCAGTCCATGGTAGTCCACACAAAGTTATTTCTGACAACGGTTCTCAGTTAGCCAGTCAATTATTTCAGAGATTTGCAAAAGAGTGGGACTTTATCCATGTTACTAGTAGTCCTGAATACCCACAGTCAAACGGCCTGGCTGAACATGCAGTAGAGTGTGCAAAGCAATTAATAGAAAGGTCAAAGTGTGACAATACCAAAGTCTTCTTGAATTTACTTAATCTCAGAAATACACCACGTGACAACCTACTTGGCTCGCCTGCTCAGACACTTACGTCAGGCAAACCAGAACAACCTTGCCTATTATTTCTAGTTTGTTGGTGCCTAATGCTAAAACCAACAGAGCAATCAAAGCCCAACTTTTTAAGAAGCCTTCTTGTCAGAAGTCCAGCTATGATAAAATGAGCAGATTTCTTTGTCCGTTGAAAGAAGGAGAGACAATGAGGATGCAAACGACGAAAGGCTTTGATCAAACTGGTCAACTGAGAGGTATATGTGCCGAGCCAAGATCCTACTTAGTGGAATCTGAGGGTATAGAATACAGGAGAAACCACAGAAATCTTCTTCCTGTATCACAAATGATATCGCAGCATTGTACTTGTGATACAGACGCTAGATCTCAGAGCAACCCTGATAATGTTCATACCGAACATGTCTCAGTATCCATTGCCGTTCCTGATGATGTCCTAGTTGTCCCCAAAGTTGAACATTCTTTGAAGACAGAGTCCGTTGCTAGATCTATTTCTGCTCTTATGTTAAATGATCAGGTCGTATTTCTAGATCTAGTGTAAAATATACAGCAACCCGGGCATGCTTGTTTTATATGTGTCTAATTCTGTATAATTGTCAAAAGATCATTTCTGTATAATCGCATGTCATCGAATACTGTCATTTAGCATATGATCTATTTCTCATAGAGGGAGGATGTAGGACAGAGCGTGTGAATATACCTTTAAGAAACATTTCCAGATGTAGCATGTGTATATAAACAGTGAGCACGTGCAGGCAGCAGTGACATTTTGAGAGAACAGCCAGAGTGTTAACATGTTAACATGCTAGACAGGGGTCCAGGGAAGTAAATAGTGTGGGAAGAAATAGCCAGGGAATTGTTATGGCTAGGCTTGTATAGGCCCTAGGGCTGATAGCCTAGTACCAAACTATGAACCTATGAACCTATGTATGAGTGCAGTAGTCAATCTGTTTATAAGTTTACTAAAGTTTAAGTTACAAAGACTCTTTCCTGATGTGTTTGTGTGTTATAATTTGCAAGCCTGTGGCATAATCTAGACAAGATATTTTAAATCACAAGCACACAACTGTTAACTCATTAGTGCTTCTTGTTTGATATAAGGGAGAGCCTTACAATTCAGTAAAGTGTAAATAATGTCATATGGCACTAGTCAGATGAAAGTAGGGCACTGACAAAATTATTGTGGCATTAGTAAACTCATGGTATGTTTTGTGGGTTTTTTCTTCTTTACATACACACAAACAGTATCTGTTAGACATTTAGTTGTTTTATTTTATTCATTTGTTAATTAAGCACTGGGCAAGTGTCCATTTTGTTACAGAGGTAACAAGGTAACATCCTTTCAGATGTCTACATTCTGTGGATGGGCAATGCCCCTCCCAGGCAAAAGAGAATGGGCCTAACATTTTATCTGAAGTCTTCATTCTGAGCAGGTGAAAGGCCAGTCAGGTGGAACTAGGTTGTCCCACAGTGTGCTAAACCCCCCCCGTAACAGTATTTATAGGAGTAACATGATCATAGAAAGTTTAGATGTAAGAACTGGCTCTGAAGACGTCTACAAGGACAAAAGCACTTATCCTGATAAAACCTACAAATACAATGATCTGGAGTTAGTCTCTTTTTTGAAGGAGGAGGATCTAGAACCAGATTTATCTTGTTTTTAGAAATAAAATTATTCAGTTGAAGGGATTGCTCTAAATACTTGGATTCTCAACAATCCTGTAATGGACTTTTGGTTTGTCCTAATGAAAACTCCCTGTAAACAGTCAGGTTGGATTGGAGATACAGGAGTCCCCACCCGGGTGACCTTTGATTGTCTTTTTTTTCAAATGTGGTAGCAGGATGTTCACTGGAAGGTCAGCTGTGCATGAGTACAGAGACAGTCAGAGAACAAATTTGTCACAATGGAAGAACTACGTTTTCCAATTATCTCAGAAGTATACAAGTACAAAGGGTGTAGAAGCTACTTCCCCTGCAAAAGGGTTATTGGAGGCTTTGCCCACCACAGAAAAACTGTGGTTGAGTTTCACATCTCTCAAACAGAGGTGCAGATCAACCACCACATTAAACTACGTATGTGTACATACAAGGGTCCGAGCAGATCAACCATCACATTAAACTCCTTATGTGTACATACAAGGGTCTGAGCAGATCAACCAACACATTAAACTACTTATGTGCACATACAAGGGTCTGAGCAGATCAGCCATCACATGAAACTACTTATGTATACATACAAGGGTCCGAGCAGATCAACCATCACATGAAACTACTTATGTGTACATACAAGGGTCCGAGCTGATCATCCACCACATTAAACTACTTATGTGTACATACAAGGGTCCGAGCAGATCAACCATCACATTAAACTACTTCTGTGTACATACAAGGGTCTGAGCAGATCAACCACCACATTAAACTACTTCTGCGTACATACAAGGGTCCAAGCAGATCAACCACCATATTAAACTACTTATGTGTACATACAAGAGTCCGAGCAGATCAACCATCACATGAAACTACTTATGTGTACATACAAAGGTCCGAGCAGATCAAACATCACATTAAACTACTTCTGCTTACATACAAGGGTCTGAGCAGATCAACCATCACATTAAACTACTTCTGCATACATACAAGGGTCCGAGCAGATCAACCACCACATTAAACTACTTATGAGTACATACAAGGGTCCGAGCAGATCAACCACCACATTAAACTACTTATGTGTACATACAAAGGTCTGAGCAGATCAACCATCACATTAAACTACTTATGTGTACATACAAGGGTCCGAGCAGATCAACCATCACATGAAACTACTTATGTGTACATACAAGGGTCAGAGCAGATCAACCATCACATTAAACTACTTATGTGCACATACAAGGGTCCGAGCAGATCAACCACCACATTAAACTACTTATGTGTACATACAAGGGTCCGAGCAGATCAACCATCACATTAAACTGCTTATGTGTACATACAAGGGTCCGAGCAGATCAATCATCACATTAAACTACTTATGTGTACATACAAGGGTCCGAGCAGATCGACCACCACATTAAACTACTTCTGCGTACATACAAGGGTCCAAGCAGATCAACCACCACATTAAACTACTTATGTGTACATACAAGGGTCCGAGCAGATCAACCACCACATTAAACTACTTCTGCATACATACAAGGGTCCGAGCAGATCAACCACCACATTAAACTACTTATGTGTACATACAAGGGGCCGAGCAGATCAACCACCACATTAAACTACTTCTGCATACATACAAGGGTCCGAGCAGATCAACCATCACATTAAACTACTTATGTGTACATACAAGGGTCCAAGCAGATCGAACACCACATTAAACTACTTCTGCGTACATACAAGGGTCCGAGCAGATCAACCATCACATGAAACTACTTATGTGTACATACAAGGGTCCAAACAGATCGACCA
Organism: Protopterus annectens; assembly: GCF_019279795.1. Lineage (NCBI taxonomy): Eukaryota > Metazoa > Chordata > Ceratodontiformes > Protopteridae > Protopterus > Protopterus annectens. Next base: position 954,072,554 of record NC_056733.1, on the reverse strand, counting down.
CCACATGAAATTACTTATGTGTACATACAAGGGTCCGAGCAGATCAACCATCACATTAAACTACTTATGTGTACATACAAGGGTCCGAGCAGATCAACCACCAGATTAAACTACTTATGTGTACATACAAGGGTCCGAGCAGATCAACCATCACATTAAACTACTTATGTGTACATACAAGGGTCCAAGCAGATCAACCACCACATTAAACTACTTCTACGTACATACAAGGGTCCGAGCAGATCAACCACCACATTAAACTACTTATGTGTACATACAAGGGTCCGAGCAGATCAACCAGCTCATGAAACTACTTATGTGTACATACAAGGGTCCGAGCAGATCAACCACCACATTAAACTACTTCTGCATACATACAAGGGTCCGAGCAGATCAACCACCACATTAAACTACTTATGTGTACATACAAGGGTCTGAGCAGATCAACCATCACATAAAAACTACTTATGTGTACATACAAAGGTCTGAGCAGATCAACCATCACATTAAACTACTTCTGCTTGCATACAAGGGTCCGAGCAGATCAACCATCACATTAAACTACTTCTGCATACATACAAGGGTCCGAGCAGATCAACCACCACATTAAACTACTTATGAGTACATACAAGGGTCCGAGCAGATCAACCACCACATTAAACTACTTATGTGTACATACAAGGGTCCGAGCAGATCAACCACCACATTAAACTACTTATGTGTACATACAAGGGTCCGAGCAGGTCAACCATCACATTAAACTACTTATGTGTACATACAAGGTTCTGAGCAGATCAACCACCACATTAAACTACTTATGTGTACATACAAGGTTCCAAGCAGATCAACCACTACATTAAGCTACATATGTGTACATACAAGGGTCCGAGCAGATCAACCACCATATTAAACTACTTATGTGTACATACAAGGGTCCGAGCAGATCAACCATCACATTAAACTACTTATGTGTACATACAAGGGTCCGAGCAGATCGAACACCACATTAAACTACTTCTGCGTACATACAAGGGTCCGAGCAGATCAACCAACCATCACATGAAACTACTTATGTGTACATACAAGGGTCCGAACAGGTCGACCACCACATTAAATTACTTATGTGTACATACAAGGGTCCGAGCAGATCAACCACTACATTAAACTACTTATGCATACATACAAGGGTCCGAGCAGTAGGCATGTATCTCATCCTCTGGTAGACATTGTAACGGTAGTGACAGCGTGGGGAATATGGAGCATTAAAACATCTGCTGTGTCTTAGTCCATGCAATGTCTAGGTGTAGGCCTAACAAAGTATTATATCATTCCTAGTACACTGTGTATAACAAAGAAAATAAAGTGCAAAATGAATGGCTTCATAGAGAAACTACATATAGTGTCTGCAAAAAAAAAAAGAACACTCAAAGAAGCTATCTTATACAAGAACTTAACTATAACAGGAAATGTTTATATGAAAACATCAGGGTTATTTATGTCTGATATGGCTTAGTGGTAAGGCAGTTTGGCTATGGTATGCAGGGTCCTGGGTTCGAGCCTCTTCAAAGGTTGTTTATTTCCCAGGGATCACTTCTGTGTCTCTGCTCGACAGTGACACAGGAAAATAACTTTCTTGGGTGGCAGGGAACCTTGTTGGCTAAGCTTACATAGGCCCTCGGGCCGGTAGCCTAGTACCTTTCTATGAACCTATAAGAAGTCTGCCTCATCTGGTCAGATGTATGGTGATTAACTGTCAGGTAGTGTGATCTTACAAAATAGTTTTCCAAGGAATGGTTGCTATAAAGACTTTGTAAGGCATTACCACAAAAGAGACAAGTTGATCAATTAGAAAGCTGTGCCCTACGTTTTGTATTGATGCTGTGTCTGTGCTGAATGAAACAGTTAATGTAGTAGATTTATGGGCAAAGAATGAAGTATTTTGTACTGTTCGGATAAACTGAAGACCCATAGAGCTTAAAGTTGACACAGATTCAAAGTGCAATGTTATGTCAGCAGAAACATTTGCGAGAGTATGTGCTGGTGAGAAGCTTGTTGCTTATGGTGGTGAAGAAAGCCAACTGAAAATTCTGTAGTGCTTTCATGTTATTCTGGTAGGAACAGCTATATCTTGCAATTTTACGTGGTCAAAAGGCACGTACAGTCATTATTAGGCCTCACAGACAAAGTAAAAATGGGATTACTTTCATTTAATAAGGAAGTCCACCATGTGAGCTTAAAAGACCACTGTTCAAATTTCACCCAGTCTATTTTTTTTTACCTATGCTAATCTTTTTGAAGACAAACTAGGAAAACTACCAGTTGTGTACTTCATGAAGTTAGACTCTGAAGTCAGTCCTGTTGTGAGGCCAGCCCAGAAAGTTCCAGTAGCTATGCAGAACAGAGTCAAAGCTGAGCTAGATAAAATGGTGCAGCTAGGTGTAATTTGTCCAGTTGATGAACCAACTGAATGAGTATCCTCCATGGCCATTGCTCATAAGAAACGCTCAGATGATATCAGAATATGTATTGATCTACGAGATTTGAACAAAGCACTGAAAAGACCTCATCATCCAATGTGAACAGTCGAAGAAGTTGCTGCTCTAAGGCCAAATGCCACTGTCTTAGAAGCAAAGAGATCATTTTGGCAAAGTTTGCTTGACAAAAAAAAAATCTTCATTGTTAACCACTTTCAGTACTCTATTTGGCAGCTACAGATTTTTGAGAATGCCATTTGGGATAAATTCTACCAGTGAAGTCTTCCAGCGTGCAATGGAGCAAATTTTTTCTGGGTATCTGTGTGCTATTATAGTAGATGATATTCTAGCAGGAGGTAATGGTAAAGCTCAGCATGAGAGACACTTCAAGGAAGTTCTGGAAAGAGCATGTGAAGTGAATCTTAAGCTGAATCCTCAGAAGTGCAAATTCAGGCTACGAGAAGTTACTTATGCGGGTCATATGTTTGCCAGTTCAGGCTTATGACCAGATCCTTCCAAACAAACTGCTATTCTCAAGATGTCAGCTCCAGGCAATGTTCAAGCCCTGCAACGTTTTCTTGGAATGGTTAACTACCTAGGCAAGTTCATTCCAGATTTAAGCCAACTTTCAGCACCACTCAGATAGCTAACATGCAAAGATGTATCCTGGTCATGGTTAGAACAACACCAGAGAGCATTTGATGTCCTGAAACAGAGAACTGCCGGTCCACCAGCTCTCAGATACCACTATGTTCACAAACAAGTTACTCTTTCTTGTGATGCTTCAAAATTTGGGATTATTGCAGTCTTTCTTCAAGGGGGTAGACCAGTTACCTATGCATCCAGACCTCTAACGCAAACTGAAATGTAGTATGCTCAGATAGAGAAAGAACTCTTAGCAATTGTGTTTGCATGTTCGAAGTTCCACGACTATATTTATGGTCGACCCACTATCCAAATCAAAACAGATCACCAACCTCTAGTCACTATTTTGTGAAAGCCTATGCATACAGCTCCTGCCAGATTACAATGCTTGATGTCCAAATTACAAAAGTATAATTTCAATCTTGTCTACAGGAAAGGCAAACTTCTTTATCCTGCTGATACGTTATCCAAATCACCCAGAAATACCACTGAACAGCATGAAAATGAGAAACTTGATTTTGAAGTCATGGAAGTGAGAAATGTTTCTTCCACACATCTTAATAAGTGTAGAAGTCATACAGCCTCAGATCCAGTTCTTCAGAAGGTCAAGCATTTTATCAGTCAAGGATGGCCATCAAAGCAATCTTGCTTACCAGTAGAAGTGCAACCTTATTTTCCTTACGGAGATGAGATTTTGTTTGACAATGGTTATCATCAAGAAAGGTCCAAAAGTAATTGTTCCAAAGTCCCTACAGCAAGAGTACATTGCTATTTTGCATTATGGCCACACAGGAACAGATTCTACCAAAAGAAGGGTGAGAGACCTGGTATTTGGCCTTCTATGTCAAGGGACATTGAGAGAGTACTTTCTTCTTGTTCTGTATGTAATAGTACTAAGCCACATCAACAGAAAGAACCACTTCAGCTAAACCAGTTTCCTGACCTACCTTGGTCAACAGCAGCTACAGACATTTTCAAATGGAATGGTCAATGTTACTTGATGTTAGTAGACTCTTATTCAAATTGGTTCGAGACTGACCTACTTCCTAACCTAACATCCAGTACTGTCATTATTAAGATGAAGCATCATTTTGCAGTCCATGGTAGTCCACACAAAGAAGCCTCTCTACACATATCAATCTATATGGGTTCTCTCAACTAATTGAAGAACCAACTAGAATAGATAAGAAAACAAAGAAAGAATCCATACTGGACTGGACACTTACCAACTATCCCAAACAGAAACATCCAGTAGGCTGTCTCCCAGATGATCTAAGTGATCATCTCCCCACCTTCCTACTCCACAAACACTCCAATCACCCCAAACCAGTAGTCTACAAACTCGTACGAGATGACCGTAACCTTACCCTACAATACCTAAATATTGTCCTAAGCTACTGCAACTGGGAACCACTATGGGCACTTGGGTTAGACCAGGCAGTAGACTACTTCAATAGTACTTTCTCTAACATCCTTAACAATCTAGCTCCCAGCAGAAAGATTAGAGTTAAAGCCCACTGTGCACCTTGGCAAAGTAGGGACACTACAGCCTTACTAAAAGCCAGATATAAAGCCTGGAAAATCTGAAAAACTGACAAAACCGCTAGCTCCAGGCAAATCTATCAACAGCTTAGAAACAAGGCCAAGACTGAATCCAAAATAAACAAACAAAACTATTTTCTTAGCACCCAAAGCAAATATTCAAAGAATCCACAAAAATGCTGGCATGCCATTAACTCCCTACTAAAGCCAGGCAAAACCACTACCCCAGAACCCAGCTCTATTAACAATACCCTAGACATAGCTTCTCAATTTAATAACCATTTTACTAAGTCCATCTTAGCCCTGTCCAGTCAAATAACCAAAAATAGTCTACCTCAATCGCAACCCAACCTATCCCACATCACCCCCTTTTTCCGTCTATCACCAGTGCCCACCTCAACTATCAAAAAACTCCTCCTAAAACTAAAGCCAACCACACTGGCAGCTGATAACATACCTGCTGCATACCTAAAAATGGCTAGTGACTCCATATCATATCCTGTCTCCATCCTTATCAACCGCTCCATACTAGAATCCTACATACCCAAACTCTGGAAAGTATCTCACATCACTCCTCTCCATAAAGGAGGTAACTCATACAAAGTCTCCAACTACCAACCTATTGCCATCCTTTGCCCCCCTATCCAGAATTCTTGAGAAATGCATCCACTTGCAAGTGATGACATTTCTTAACACACAGAATCTCCTATCTACCACACAACACGGTTTCCATCCACATCGCAGAACTACCACCACCCTTCTGTCCTTCACTAATTATATACACCTTCACAGGAATGATAACAAATATGTATCAGCCATTTTCCTAGACCTCTCAAAAGCATTTGATATGGTCTCCAACTCCATCCTACTAGACTCACTAACATCACTATACTTCACCTCATTTACTATAACCTGGTTCAGAAGCTACCTATCTGACAGGCAACAATCAGTCCAGTGGAAAGGAACTCTGTCTACACAACTTCCAACCACCATAGGAGTCCCTCAGGGCTCTATACTGGGCCCGCTATTGTTCTCTATTTTCACAAATAACCTCAATAGCTCTACACAACATGCCACACTCATACAATATGCGGATGATTGAACCCTGATCTGCTCCACCTCATCTCCCACCACCCTACATACACTCACTCAAGATACCTTTAACTCAGTAGAAAAATGGATATCAGGTATCCAACTAATTCTGAATCCCAAAAAGACAAAACTGCTACTATTTACCCCTAATAGATCAACTCCCCCCTCTCCTTTACCATAACATCTAAGGACGGCACCACCATTTCCCCTTCTAACCACACCAAACTTCTGGGCACTGAAATAGACAATAATCTTCACTTTGATGTCCACGTCTCACACACCATAAAACTAATACACAAAAAGCTAGGCTCCCTATACAGGCATAAGTCCTTTCTCTCACAAAGAGCTAGAGTCACTCTTGCACAAAGCCACCTCCTCTCAACTCTGTTATACACAGCACCAATCTTTACCCAAATCAGACAACGTGACCTAGACAAACTAGAATCATGCTACAATAAAATAGCCACGTTTGCTACTAACTCAACCTATAGAACCCACCACCGTACTGCACTAAAAGAACTAAAATTGCTTGAGCTGCCACAGCTACTTAACTATCACCAGCTGAGCACAGCCTACGATATTCTCAAATATCCTGAAAAAAACCCTCATTATCCAACCTACTTACTGTCTACACTGCAAACCGGTACTTAAGATCTAGTGAAAAATCTCTCCTCTCCATCACCAAGGCTAACAATAATGCAGGGAAAGTGCTCTACTCCCACACCGTTGCCAGAAATTGGAACTCTCTTCCCCTATCGTGTCCACTGCCCCCTCCACATCCATATTCAAAAACTCCCTCAAATCGCATCTTCTTAGTACCTGGTTGTGCCCTTGTATCACATAACCCTATCCACACTGCTACTAACTACCCAAACTACCCCCTGATCACATGCTGGATCTCTGATCCCCTGTAGGCTTGGTCATCTGAAAGGGTACTTTTAACTGTAGAATCTTACTGGATATATTTTCTTCTCTTACCAAAGTATAACTGACATTGTCTTTTTACCTATGTTCTATATCTACATTTACCTGGAATGTTTTATTAATTTCTTGTTATATTGCTATGCTCAGTATATATGTTCTAGCCTGTTTTGTGTATTATGCTGGATGTACTGTAACTGACATTGTCTTTGACCTATACTCTATATCTTCTTTTACCTGGAGTGTTTTTCTTGTTATATTACTATGCTCAGCATACATTATGTAACCTGTTTTGTGTATTATGCTGGATGTACTGTATTTGTATAACTTGATGCCAGAGCTTTTCTCCCTGGGCCTCCTCTGAAAATGGACCTGGTCCAGTCGGAATTTCCCAGTTAACAAATGTAAAATAAATAAATAAAATGTCTGACAATGGCACACAGTTTACAAGTGAGCAGTTCAAAAGATTTGCTGATAAGTGGGATTTTACTCATGTCCAAGTAGCCCCGAGTACCCACAGTCAAATGGTTTGGCAGAATGTGCAGTTCAAAATGCGAAACAATTACTAAAGAAGTCAAAACAAGACAATAGTGATGTTTTCTTGAATCTCTTGAATCTCAGAAATGTTCCTCATAATAAACATCTCAGTTCACCTGCACAGAGACTTCTGTTGAGACAAACCAGAACCACATTACCAATTAGTAGTTCATTGTTGGTTCCATGTGTCAAGAACAACAGATCAGTGAAAGCCAATCTGTTAAAGAAGTGCTTATCCCAGAAGTCCTGTTATGATAAGACCAGCAAATTGCTCAATCCATTACAAGAAGGGGAGATAGTGAGGATGCATACATCCAAAGGTTTTGATCGGATTGGTGTCATGAAAAGTGTATGTCCAGAGCCGAGATCGTTCACTGTGGAATCACAAGGAGCAGAGTTTAAACAGAATCAGAAACATTTGATGTTAAGTTGTCCATCTCGCCTTCATTCTTGCTGGATGGGTTCGGAGCCGACCTCGGCTCCGACTCGGCCACTCTAAAAGCTCGAGAGTTGGTTCCACCGGCTTGAGGCTCCCCTTATATCCCACAATGCTAGGCGGTATTACCTCAGATCTCGTTTGCCGCTACAGCTATCGAGGTGTGTTGCTTCAACCGGCTTCAGGTTAGTGTTCAGAACAGTTTAAAAACCTTAGGAATTCCCTTTTAAATTAGTTTTTGACCAGTATCCCCTTAATTTTAAAAGATTTTATTCCTTTTTCCCTTGTTTTTTCTCTCTCCTGCCAAACAAGAACTTCGGTTCTTTCCTTAGGCCTTCGGGCCCTCTCATCCCTCCTTGAGTGTGTGTGTTTTTTAGTAGGGACTTTATAGACTATTTTAACTTACTAGTTTTAAATTAGTTTTATTTTTCTTCAGAGTGTAATCATTGTGTTTCTGTTTGGGTGTGATTGCACTTGTTATTGAAATGTCCAAGGATTCGAAGGTCTCAGGCTTCAAGAAGTGTGACTCGTGCTGTCAGAAAATGTCTCTGACAGACGGTCACACTTCTTGTGTGTACTGCCTGGGACCTTTACACCTGCAGGACTCTTGTGCTGTATGCCATGGCTTCAGCCCTAGAGTCCTGCAGGAAAGAAAGAATAAGCTCATTTTACGGGGCTTACTCAAGCCTGAGGGTCCCCCGACTGTTTCTTCGGGCAAACCTTCTAAGGCTTCTAGGTCTTCAACTCCAGCTACTGAGTCGACACCTAAGACATTGAAGTCTACTTCAACATCGGCTCCGGCTGGAGCCGATGAGACTCGAACTTCTACTTCTGTGATTCCCTCGGCTCCGGCTGGAGCCGAGGTATTGGAAACATGTGAGTCGGCTCCGATCAGACTATCGGAACCGACATCTAGGAAGAGGTCCAGGTCACCATCCCTTGGCTCCGTTCATTCGGCTCCAGCATCTCCCTTGCTGTCTGAACGGAGCCATAGATCTCACTCCTCTAGGTCATCGAGACTTTCTGACCATGACCTTCAGAAGGTAGTGAGTCGACTTCTTAAGTCCGAGGCACTGGCCCAAATGCTCCAGAGCCCGACTCATCAGTCGATGCTTCATCCTATCTCTCAAAATGTTCCTCCTCCGACTCCTTTGAGCTCGGAGCCGGGCGCTGACCCGAGACTGTGGTAGCGTCGGAGCCGATACAATTGTCTTCGGCGCCGTCGTCGGCTCCGATTTCTTCCTTGGAAGAATCTCGGCGCCGGACTTCCCTCGTCGGCTCCGAGGGGGTGAGTGGCATCGGACCCTTGTCCGACCCCGCTCTCCCTCTCGGCGCTTCGGCGCTGGTGAGTTCGGCTCCGACATCGGCCTCGGAGCCATCGCTGTCGGTGCCGAGGGAGGTTTTCAGCTTTTCGGAGCGGGGACCTCTGGCTCTGCCTGACAGGGGTGCCTTCGAGGTCATGCGGAGTGTGTTGGAACCCGGTTCAACTCCACAGTTGGCTCCGTCCGTCCCTCCCTCTTCGGTGCCTCAGGTTATGTCTACTTACTCCCTCATCCCAGACCGCAGAGAGCCAGCTCCTCAAGAATCCCCTGTGGGGATCTCATCCTCTTCCGAGGCCTCTCCTGAATTGGCAGGGGAGCCCCCTAGGAAGAGAAAGTGCAAGAGGAAGCACATAGACTCACCCGAGTCTGTCACCTCTGGCACGGATTTAGAGGATTCTGAGGGTTCCCCCCGTTCCCCTTCTGAAGATGTCTCCTTTGCAGACATTCTAGAGATCCTGAAACAGAGGGGAAATTGGCCAGCCCTTAACCCTTCGGAGGATGAATCTGTGTATCTTGAGGCGTTTGGCTCTCACCCTTCCACCTCCTGGGTGTCCCCCCCTTTGACCCCCTCATGCAGGTGGTAGCTAAATAGGCTTGGACGGCTCCTGACTCTGTGGACCCTACCCCCAGGAGACCTTCAAAGTTTATCACAGCACCAGCAGATAAGCAATTTCTGACTAAGGGAGTTTCTGTGGATGCTATGGTGGTAGCTGCCGCCACTAAGAAGGAGCTAGCTGATCCTTCGGTGCCTGTCCATCCTCCTAACAAGGAATCTAGGTCTATGGACAGGTACGGGAAGCGGATGTTCTCATCAGTGACCTTTGCTATGCGTTCGCTGAACTACCTCTGTCATTTCACTCGTCTTCAAAGAGACTTGATCAAGGAAGCGAGTGAGATGTTAAAGGATCCTACAGCTGTGGGTTTTCAGGACAAGATGAACGCTCAGCTGGCTACCCTAAATTCTATAGCTAACTCCTCCATGCGCCTTCTTTCATATGCGGCTGATGGAGCGAGCAGAGCCGCAGGGACAGGTGTGGCCTTACGTCGGCATGCCTGGATGCGGCTATGCAATTTTGCTGACCCCTTTAAAACGTCTTTCACTAATTCCCCGTTTGATGGATCGTCCCTCTTTGGTCCTCAGGTGAAAGAAACCTTGACAAGGTGCGAGACAGATGGCAAAACTCTTTCTGCCGTCGGAGTCTGTTTTTCTACTCCTTCTAGGCCTTACCCCAAAGGCCAGAAAAGTGGAAAAATGTGGTTCCGCAAACAATCTCAAGGGACTTTGCCTGACGCACAGAGTCGGTTCCCCTCTAGAGGCAGAGGGGGGAACAATAATGGTAGACGTCGCCCTAGAGGCAGGGGGGGTCCGCAGAACCAGGGCAATCGAAAAACCTTTTCCGATAAGCCCTTCCAGCATCCCTGAGGTGTTGCCCGACTGTCCACCTTCGGAGGCAGTCGGGGGAAGATTGTCACTGTACCCAGAAGCCTGGCGATCCCTAACTCAAGACAAGTGGGTACAGTCCATCATTTCCGAAGGCTATTCCATTCCATTTTTTCGCATTCCAAATCAATCAAAAAAATCCCTTCCAGATGTTCCACCCGCTCAAAGGGATCAAGCAGCGTTAGAAATATCAAAGTTGCTTGCAAAAAGAGCCATTCAGCCAGTGCCAGCAGACCAGCAAGGATCCGGAATCTACTCCAAGTTCTTTTTGGTTCCAAATAAAACAGGGGACTGGAGACCCATTTTGGATCTCAGTATCTTGAACAAGTCTGTCAAGAAAACAAGATTTCGGGTGGTCACGTTACAATCCATCCTACCCCTATTGGGAAAGGAAAACTGGATGTGCTCTATAGACCTCCAGGATGCATACTATCATATAAAAATGAACAGACGCTCCAGGAGATTCCTCCGCTTCAGGCTGGGAACCAGTCACTTTCAATTCAGAGTCCTGCCCTTTGGACTCACCACTGCCCCCGGGTGTTTACCAAATGCATGGCAGTGGTGGCTTCTCACCTGAGACGTCAAGGATTCCAGGTGTTTCCATACTTAGACAACTGGCTCCTCACAGCTCCTACCAAGCATCTTCTTCTACTTGCCAGAGACTACACCTTTCGCAATTTTCAAAAGTTAGGTATCTCAATAAATTGCGAAAAGTCTGTTTTGTCGCCTTGTCATGCTATTACCTTCATAGGCGCAAATCTAGACACAGTCAACATGTCTGCGAGACTCACAGACCAAAGGATAGCAGACATACACAAACTGGTCTCCCTTCTTTTCCACGGCAACAGAGTCAAAGTCAGATTAGTTCTAAAAGTACTGGGTATTATGGCGGCTGCTATCCCTCTACTTCTATTAGCCAGATTTCACATGAGAATCCTTCAATGGATGCTCTTCACACAATGGTCGTACCAACAACTTCCGATGTCCCACACCATTGTGATAACGCAAGCATGCAAAAATCATCTTCTTTGGTGGATTTCTTCCCCCCAGCTCTTCCTAGGAAGACCCTTTGTCCCTCCCCCTCCGGTTGCTACTCTGACAACGGACGCCTCCCTGATCGGGTGGGGGGGGCATTATCAGGGCAGAACAGTCCAGGGCATATGGCAACCAGACGAATGCCACTTGCATATAAATGTTCTAGAGATGAGAGCAGTGCTTTTAGCGTTGCAAGCCCTTCAAGACTCTCTTCCCTTGGGAACGATAGCAATTCAGACGGACAACATGTCTGTAGTGTGGTATATCAACAACCAAGGCGGAACCAGGTCCTACCCCCTATGTCGAGAAGCACTCAGACTGTGGCAATGGGCGATTTCTTCTCAGCGGTTTCTGATAGCAACGCACATCCCCGGAAAGTCCAATCTTATCGCGGACAAATTGAGCAGAGCTATTCTCATGCCTCACGAGTGGTCTCTGAAAAATTCTATCTTGGAGAAAATTTTTCTCAAGTGGGGTCAGCCTTGCTGCGACCTTTTTGCTACTCCCCAAAACAGCAAGTGCAAAGATTATTTCACCCTCTTTCCTTTACCAGGCCAGCCCAGTAGAGACGCTCTAGTCCAAGTTTGGCCCCGGGGACTTCTGTATGCATTCCCTCCTTTCCTACTAATCTCTCAAGTGATACAGAAAGCTATCGCTCAGAAGGCCTCATTGATCCTCATTGCTCCTTACTGGCCTCGACAGGTTTGGTTCCCCTTTCTACATCAATTTCTGTTGGAGCAACCCTGGCATCTGGACCTAGTTCCAGATCTCTTGATCCATCCGTCGGGTCAGTTACATCGCTCCCTCCCCTCTCTGAACCTCACTGCTTGGTTCCTCTAATTCCAACCTTAGCCAGGCTTCCTCAAATATCTCACTCTGTTTGAGATATTTTGATAGCTTCCCATAAATCTTCCACTCAGAAGATTTATCTTAGTAAGTGGAAACGTTTCGCCTATTGGGCTCAAGGAAGGGACATAGATCCTTTCACTGCTCCCATTCAAATAGTCCTTGATTTCCTAGCCGAGCTTTTCCATGCAGGTTCGTCTCCATTTACTCTTAAGGTTCAATTGGCAGCTATATCTAACTTTCATGTGGGCATCTCAGATTCTGCCATCATGTCTCACAAGCTTTGCAAAGCTTTCTTGAAGGGAGTTTTTCTTCTTAAGCCTCCTATAAGAAATCCTCCTCCTTCTTGGGACCTTAATTTAGTTCTCGCATCTTTGATTCTTCCCCCTTTTGAACCTGCAGCTTCCTGTTCAATGAAATTGCTATCCTGGAAGACCCTCTTTCTGATAGCCATTACTTCGACTAGAAGGGTCTCAGAGCTTCATGCACTCAGCAGTCGACCACCGTATCTGTTGTTTCATACGGATAGGGTATCTTTACGGACCAATCCATCTTTTTTACCTAAAGTAGCCTCTGCGGCAAATCTAAATCAAAACATTGACCTTCCTGTGTTTTTTCCTAACTATTCTAACAGGTCTGAACAAAAATTGCATTGGCTAGATGTTCATCGACAATTAAGGTATTATTTGGATAGGTCCAAACAGATCAGGAAAACTGACCAATTGTTTGTCTCTTATGCAGAAGGCAAAAAGGGCCTTCCAGTTTTGAAGGTATCACTCTCTAGATGGCTTACATCCTTGATTTCCTTTGTGTATGAGATTAGACACCAAAAGTTGCCTAACAGACCTAAGGCTCATTCGACTAGAGCTTTGGCTACTTCTATAGCTTTCCAAGACAGGCTGCCTATTGATACCATTTGTGCAGCAGCTACATGGCTACTCCTCACACTTTCATTTCTCATTATAAGTTGGATTTAGCTTCTAGACATAGAGCTAACTTTGGTTCCACTGTACTCAAGAGTCTGTTCCGATAGGCCACCCGGGACAAGGTGCTAGGGACGCGGTCCCATCCAGCAAGAATGAAGGCGAGATGGACAACTTAACATATAGAAGTTATGTTCTTACCATAACGTTCCATGTTAGTTGTCTTCTTCTCGCCTTCTTTCTTGGCCCCACCCTCCTTCCCCCTAGCCTGGACAGACCTAGAGGAGTTTGATTGTGACCTCTCTTTCTACCACCTCTATTGTATATATGTATATGCTATACTATGCATATATTCCTTCATCAGGTTTCAGGTCACCTTCTTCTTTTCTTTTTATAGAGGTGGGTTTTTCCCATTTCCAGTAGTTCTGGATTTATTATTGGCTGGGCCTAGCTTACAAACGAGATCTGAGGTAATACCGCCTAGCATTGTGGGATATAAGGGGAGCCTTGAGCCGGTGGAACCAACTCTCGAGCTTTTAGAGTGGCCGAGTCGGAGCCGAGGTCGGCTCCGAACCCATCCAGCAAGAAAGAAGGCGAGAAGAAGACAACTAACATGGAACGTTATGGTAAGAACATAACTTCTATATCCTGGTGTCCGAGCCTGTATTGCAGTATCATACCTGTGAGAGAGACTTTATATCTCAGAGTGAGTAATCCGGCATTCCAGTTCCAGAGGACATTCCAGTAAATATCCTGTTCCTGAGAAGAATCCCGAAACTCCTGAAGCAAGTTGTTTACCGATGACTGTCCTGTTGCTAAACCCAGTTCTGTTTGCTATATCAGTAGGTCAGGTCACATTTACAGACCATGTTTCAGATACACGGCAACTTGGACATAAGGACTTGAATGCTGTGTTTATTTTTTTATTGTCTATACCATTGAATGTTTCTTTTCAAATGTCACTATATTGTAGGCAATTCATTAAAGAGGGAGGATGTAGATGAATGTGCATGTACACCTTTAAGAATCTTTCTAGATGCTTGCACAAGTGTTTAAATACAGGGCTGGCTTTAGCTGATATGGTGCCCTAGGCGAAGTAGTGCTCTGGTGCCCCTTAAGCCCCACCCACACCATACTCATGAAACACCCCTATGAGCCACGCCCACAGGTAGGCCACTACCCAAGAAATTCACTCCAGTCATTTTGTTCAATTATTTAAATGTACAAAAGAAAAGATATTTTGTAATGTAGTTTAAACTGCAAGTGAAGATGGAAATGTTCTTTAATTAAACTGCTTTATGTGATGCTCCTTCACACACACTTTACTATAAAAGTCATGTCTATAAAATAGAAGCCCATGTGCCTTGTTCCAAAGGGTTGCTTAATTTAATCTAAACATAGGCGAGCGAGCCTGACAGCTCAGTGAAAGTAGAATTGCAAACTCTCTCCTCCCTGCGTACAGTAGTTTAAGCTAGAATATCACACACAGAAAGCCAATTGCTAAACAAACAGTACAGTCTCACAGTTAAAACAGACTTAGCAAGGGACGGCTTGCACTTGTCACCCCTGGGATTCCAGATTTTGGCAAAGGCTCTTGCCACCCCCATAGTGCCTTTTTTAGGCAAGGCTCAAATTCTAAACCTACCACCCTAGAACAAAACAAAGAAAAAAAACTAAGGGTAATGCTGCTCAATGCCAGAAGTCTCAACTTCAAGATGCATGCACTCGAGGCCCTTCTCAGTATGGAGAACATCGATGTCTGTGCTGTGACAGAAACCTGGTTCAAGGCTCCTGAGAGCACCCCAGCACTATCAGGTTTTACCTCATATCATGTGTTCCGCCCCAAAACCGGACAATACCAAGAAAGGAGGAGGGTATCCATATTCATCAAGGACACCCACACCTCAAGATTGGTGGCATCGCACGATGCATCGGAAACCATCCAGGTGCAATTAACCATAGGCAAGATTGCTCTGCAATTTGTAGCATGTTACAGGCCACCCTCGCAAACTCAGGAACCTCATATGGCCTTCCTGAAAACACTGGAGGGATAAATGTATCTCCAAACACCATCATACTAGGTGACTTCAACTACCCTAATATAGACTGGGAACACTACTCAAGCCCAAACACTCTAGCCCAAAAGTTCCTGGAATTCATAAACTCAAATGCCATGGAACAACTAGTCACCATCCCCACAAGAGGAGAAAACATACTTGATCTCATCATCATGAACATGGGAGCACAATGTTCAACGCCGGAAGTATACCCCTCACTGGTGAGATCTGATCACAAACTAATCTCGCTGGAGGTCCTCATCCCGCCCCCACCCGAAATGAAAAAGACCACAGTAAAGAACTTCTCGAAAGCCGACTTCACACTTCTAAAGACTAGTGTGGTCTCCTTTGGCCCCAGAGCCGGCGGTTAACATTACTCAAACCGCTGAATCACTTACAAATGCCTTCTACCAGCACCTGCAGGGCTGCATGGATCAGGCAATCCCAAGCAAAACAAAGACTCTTTGTACCAAAGGCAAGCGTCCAGTCTGGTGGACCCCAGCCATAAACAAACTCTACAACAAAAGGAGAAAGCTACTACAAGATAGAGAAAAATCCTTAAAAGGTAAGACGCCGCTGATCACTATAAGTAAAAAGCTAAGAGCTCTCATAAAATCATCCAAAGCTAATTTTGAGAAAAAAATAGCTAAGGACTCTAAAGACAACCATAAGGCATTCTTTAGCTATGTCAGAAACCTAGGAGGAAACTCCCAGATATGCTCAGAATTAGTTCAAAATGATGTGAAGATTACTGATCCTACAGACATTGCCAACATACTGGCTGACAGGTTCAGTGCAAACTTCTCCCAAAGGAGAGATATCTATACCAAATGACTGTAGCCCCCAAACATCTCTAACGCCCAGGTGAGAACTGCTCTCTCCAAGGCAAAGAACACAGCATCCATGGGACCTGATGGTGTCCCCGGCTGTGTGCTCCATGAACTCAACGAGGAATTAAACCCACAGTTAGGACAGCTGTTTAATCTTAGTCTCACCTCCGGATACGTCCAGGAGTGGCGCACAGCGACTGTGGTCCCACTCCACAAAGGCGGTGCCTCCACCGACCCTGGAAATTACCGTCCCATTAGCTTGACAAGCCTTATCTGCAAAGCCATGGAGAAGATCATAATGGATCTCATAAATAAAGACATAGGGAACTTGCAGACTTTGGATCCAACCCAGTTTGGCTTTGTCAAAGGCAGATCATGCCTTTTAAACTTGGTTGACTTTTTCAAACAGTCACCAAGGCCATTGACGAGGAAAGGCAGTCCATACAGCCTACCTAGACCTGGCGAAGGCTTTTGATACAATACCTCACTCGGGTATCATTGAAAACTCATCAACTTAAATGTAAACCCATACATTACAAGATGGGTTGCAAACTGGCTGAGTGACAGAACCCACAGGGTCAGAGTTGCTGGCGCCATGTCAGACTCAAAGCCTGTCACAAGTGGTGTCCCACAGGGCTCAGTCCTGGGCCCACTCTTGTTTGGCATCTACTTTTCTGAAGTACAAGCAAACACAGGAGGGTTATGGCTGACAAAGTTTGCAGATGACTGCAAACTGGGCCGTAGTTGAAAACACATCCAACACAGATATCCTTCAGAAGGGTCTCACAGAAACGGATAACTGGTGCCAGAGCCATGGCCTAAAGTTAAATGCCAAGAAATGCATAGTCATACCCTTTGGGAAAAATAAGGTTACCCCTAGCTACCATATAGGTGGCAATCCCTGAACACAGAAGAAGTTATTAGGGACCTGGGAACCCAGGTTGACAGTAGCCTTTCATTCGACACTCATATTGCTAAATTAGTTAGGAAGACCTTCTACATTGCCCACCTTAACATGAAGGGATTCACATCTAGATCAAGGGAAGTCATAGTCTCCCTATACTCATCACTCATCAGACCAATGATCGAAAGTACAATGCCCCATTCGGAATGTATCTGACCCGACACTTGCAGCAGCTGGAGAGGCCACAAAAGTTCCTCACCAAAAGGATAAAGGGTCTCAAAAATCTGTCTTATGCTGCCCAACTGAAAGAACTCCAGTTATATTCAGTTGCTTACCGCTTGCTCAGAGGTGACCTATGCCTGACATACAAGGCCATGTCAAACCCAGATTTGATGAACATGCTTCATCTCAAAAATCTAGATCCCTCAGAGCCACAAGGGCGGGAGACTTAAACCTCGACACGGTTATTAATAGGACGTGCTGGAGGGATAGATTCATCACCCAAAGACTCCCTATGCTGTGGAACAAAATCCCAGTTTATGTGAGGCAGAGCACCTCGCTGGCCTTGTTCAAGAGGAATCTTGACCAATGGATGGGAGATCGCAGATACACCCCAGGGGTTACCTCAGTGTCACTGCTCGACAGAGGCACAGCAAAATAATGGGCATAGTTTCTCCAAACTAAAGGGGTGGCGTAAGCCACAAAACTATGGGCTAGGCTTATAAATGCCCTCGGGCAGATAGCCTAGTATGAACCTATGAACCTATAAACAGTAAACTTCTCTGTCACTGAAACGGCATGAAAACCCACATTTATAGAAAATGCATCTGGCCAGTGGAGGATTACGTTTACTTTTGGAATGTTTTTAAAACAGACTCCTTGCACACATTTTTAGGGCCATGCATACATTTATTTGTTCTTTGATTCACCTTCCTGATTGCATTAAATTACATTCCTTATATACACAAGCAGCAAACAAATAAGTCCAAACCAGCCCAGAAGTTGAAAATGTTGAAACACAGGTGCCCAGTAGGAAGGTAGCTGGAATAAAGAAGCCGAACCACGACAAAGTAAAATCTTCTTTTTTAATACAAAATGGTGAGCGCTTTCGCAATGGTAACCAGAAATGTTACCATGTGAAAGCGCTCACCATTTTGTATTAAAAAAGAAGATTTTACTTTGTCATGGTTTAGCTTCTTTACTCCAGCTACCTTCCTACTGGGCACCTGTACATTCCTTATATAATATAGCACCACTTTGTAGAATGCGTTTTAAATTTCTAGTTTTAAACATTCTTTTAATAAGCAATAAAACAAAATGTATAAACCAATAATGACAAAACTACACATTTCAGAAAATTTCAACCATAAATGGCCACTCAGATTTCTGTCATTACAATCCACTAATATCACTCACTACACACAATCTCTGCAGAAGAGAAATCGTCTGAACAATTCCACATTAAAGAGATCTATAACTAATGAAGATGTTGCCTCCAGCAAACAACTTTACATCTCAATGTTTCATCTACAAATTCAGTGCTTGTTGTTCTTGAGGAATTAATTGCCTATATTACCATAAATATTGCAATAGGAAATGGCTAAAACTGACACCTTCATAGTTACTAGGCATCTCATACAAAGGAGGACATACTCAGGAGTGTAGAACCCCTATTGCCTCTTAAAATGCACCAAATAATCAGCAATCAAATGGGCACTACAATATCAATACTCCATCTACATGATGTGGGAGTAGAATCCATAGCCTCCTGCACCAAAGACAATTATGCTACTAACACTGCTTTCAAATTCTACAACAATATCCACGTATCACATAGTTCACAAAGTCAGTGTGCCACACAGTCACAGCCCTTAAGGCTAAACAACACACCTAATACACTTGTAATAGGTGACTCTATTGTCAGACCCACTGACGTCCCACTCACCAGACTGAACAAGGAGAAGGTCACTGTAAGCTGCCTGTTGGGTGCCAGGATCCACCATATAACACAAGCACTCAGGTCACTCCAAAGCAAGTACAAATATGACTCAGTCATTGTCCATGCTGATGTGAACAACCTGAGACGTACCTTCCTGGACTACATGAAAAGAGACATAGAGGAGCTCTCTGATCATGTAGCCCAGGCCGGTATGACCCTAACCTTGAGTAGCATCTTATCCTCACCAAGAATGATGCCACAGTATAAAGACAAAATTATCAGTTTTAACAATTGACTAAAGTATTGGTGTCATTCAAAGGGGATCCAGTGTCTGTCAGCCTGGGATGACATACTCGACAAGCCACGTTGCTTCAATAGGGACGGCTTGCATCTGTCACCCCTGGGCTTTCGAATACTGGCTAAGGCTCTTGCCACCCCCATAGTGCCTTTTTAGGCAAGGCTCAAAAGACAAACCCACCTCCATAGACAACACAAGGAAAAAGAAACTAAGGGTAAGGCTGCTCAACGCCAGAAGTCTAAACCTCAAGATGCATGCATTCGAGGCTCTCCTCAGTATGGAGAATATCGATATCTGTGCAGTAACAGAAACCTGGTTCAAGGCTCCCGAGAGCACCCCAGCACTACCAGGTTATACCTCATACCATGCTTTTCGGCCCCAAAACTCAGACCGAACCACAAAAGGAGGGGGAGTATCCATATTCATCAAAGATACCCACACCTCCAGGTTAGTGGCACTGCACGAAGCATCGGAGACCATCCATGTGCAACTAACAGTGGGCAAAACTGCCTTTCAGTTTGTAGCCTGCTATAGACCACCCTCCCAAACTCAGGAACCACATTCGGCTTTCCTGAGAACACTGGAGAATATGAAGGTCTCTCCAAACACCATTATATTGGGTGACTTCAACTACCCAGACATTGACTGGGAAAATTACTCAAGCCCCAACATCCTCACCCAATGGTTCCTAGAATTTATAAACTCAAATGCTATGGAACAACTGGTCACCATTCCCACAAGAGGGGAAAACATATTGGACCTGATCATCACCAACATGGGGACTCTATGTTCCACACCAGAGGTATACCCCTCATTGGTAAGATCAGACCATAAATTAATCTCACTGGACATCCATATCCCGTCCCCACCCCCAGCCAAGGAAACCATGGTGAAGAACTTCTCAAAAGCAAACTTTACACTTCTCAAAACCAAGGTGGAATCCTTCAAAGCCCCCGGGCCTGTGGAAAATACGGCCTAAACCGCAGAATCCTTTACAAATGCATTCTATGGACACCTACAGGAATGCATGGATCATGCTATCCCAAATAAAACCAAGACTCACTCCTCCAAAGGCAAGAGACCTGTCTGGTGGACCCCGGCCATAAATAAGCTATACAACAGAAGAAGGAAGCTACTACATGATAGAGCAAAATCCCAAAAAGGGACGGCATCTCTGATCAGTACTAGCAAGAAACTACGATCCCTCATAAAATCATCCAAGGCCAGCTTCGAAAGAAAAATTGGACAAGACGCTAAAGATAATCACAGGGCCTTCTTTAGTTATATCAGGAACCTGGGTGGCAACTCCCAGATATGCTCTGAGTTAGTGCAAAATGACAAAAAAAAACCACTGAACCCACAGACATTGCCAACATCCTGGCAGACAGGTTCAGTGCAAACTCCCCCCCTTCCCCCCCAAAAGAGCAAATGTCTATCTCAACAGAGTGTAGCCTCCCTGACATCACAGATGCACAGGTGAGAGCTGCCCTCTCCAAAGCAAAAAACACAGCATCAATGGGACTGGACGGTGTCCCGGGCTGCATATTACACGAGCTCCAAGAAGAACTGCACCCTCACATAAAGTCACTGTTCAATCTCAGCCTTACTACAGGATATGTACCCAAGGAATGGTGTACAGCAACAGTGGTCCCACTCCACAAAGGTGGTGCCACAACGGACCCTGGAAACTATCGCCCTATAAGCCTGACTAGCCTGGTCTGCAAAGATATGGAGCGTATCATCATGGAACTCATAAATAAAGACATTGGGAACCTCCAGACACTGGATCCTACCCAATTCAGCTTTCTTAAGGGCAGATCTTGCCTCTTGAACCTGGTTGACTTCTTTGAAACAGTTACCAAGGCCATAGATGAAGGGAAGGTTGTCCACACAGCCTACCTGGACCTCGCAAAAGCCTTCGACACAATACCCCACTCGGGCATCATAAATAAGCTCACCAGCTTAAATATCAACCCCTATGTCACAAGATGGGTTGCAAACTGGCTCAGGGATATCCACATGGTCAGAATCGCAGGTGCCATGTCAGACTCTAAACCAGTTACAAGTGGCGACCCACAAGGCTCGGTCCTGGGACCTCTCTTGTTCGGTATATATTTCTCTGAGGTACAGGCTAACATGGGAAGACTATGGCTGACTACGTTCGCAGATGACTGCAAATTGGGTGCCATAATCGACTCTCCTGCTGACACAAGCATCCTCCAAAAGGGTCTCACAGAGACGGATAACTAGTGCCAGAGCCATGGCCTAAAGCTAAATGCCAAAAAGTGCATAGTCATCCCCTTTGGGAAAAACAAAGTGCCCACAAATTACCACATAGGTGGTAATCCATTAAGTACGGAAGAAGTAATTAGGGATTTAGGGACCCAAGTAGATAGTAATCTCTCCTTCGACAATCACGTTGCCAAAGTGGTTAGAAAGACCTTCTATATAGCCCACCTTATCATGAAAGGGTTCACATCTAGAGAGGTCATTGTGCCCCTCTACTCACCACTCATCCGGCCCATAATTGAATACAATGCCCCATTTGGGATGTACCTTACCCGACACCTGCAGCAACTGGAAAGACCCCAAAAGTACCTCACCAAGAGGATCATGGGACTTAAACAGATGCCCTATGCAGTTCGGCTAAAGAAACTCCAGCTCTACTCAGTTGCATACCGCCTACTCAGAGGCGATCTGTGCCTGACGTATAAAGCCATGTCCAACCCAGAACTAATGGACATGCTCCACATCAGGAAATCCAAATCCCTTAGAGCTACATGCTCCAGGGACTTAAACCTCAGCACAGAAATAAATAGGACATGCTGGAGGGACAGATTCATATCCCAGAGGCTCCCCTCACTCCGGAACAAAATCCCAATCCATGTTAGGCAGAGCCCCTCACTGACCCTATTCAAGAGAAATCTTGACGAGTGGATTGGAGATCGTAAGTTTACCCCTGGGATCTCTTCTGTGTCCCTGCTAGACAGAGGCACAGTAAACTAACCTTAAAACGGCTAACTTCTGTGACCTACTAACAAGAGGCACAGTCAACAAATCTAAAAGGGTGGTGAAAGCTAAACACACTCTGGCTAGGCTTATAAATGCCCTAGGGCAGATAGCCTAGTATCAACCTATGAATCTATGAACACAGTGTGCATTTGATAAACAAAACAATTAGTTTTACACTGAAAACAGGCTTAGCATGAGTTAGCATGAGCAGCAGTAAACTTTCTTCCTTTGAAGCTCACAATTCCATGAAAATGAACTAAAAATCATAATGCCTTGAAAATGCACTGAAACCCTTAACACCCTGAAAATGCACTGAAAGTCAAACTCCTTTCTGTCAGCAGTCTGGTAGTTGCTGTAGAGCAGTGGTTCCCAAACCTTTATGGACCTAGGCCCACTTTTGAAAACGGTGGTCCACAGACTCACAGAAGTCAGGTGCATGATGCAAAACCATAGTTTGGTCTGGGTGATCAGGTATAAAAGAGTTTGTGTGTGTGTCTGTTTCTGTGCATGCATGTGTGATTGTGAGCACATACGTGTGTGTTTGTATCAGGATCAAAAGAGTTAGGTGATGTACCCTTTTCAGAGACAGGACCTTTGGCCAGCTTAAGTTGGGTAAGTTGGAGTTTTCTTTCAGGAGGAGAAGGAGGGACTGCCAGAGACACAAAAAAGGACAGACAGAATGAAAGGGCACACAAGTATGTAGAATGCATGTCTGGTGGATTATAGGGAGGGCACAGTCTGAGACCATGGACATAAACTGCAAGAAGAACAAAGTGGTAACCTGAAGAGCTGGGTACCTAGTAGAAGATCAGCTCTCTGTTTAATGGGAAACCATTTTGTTTTGTTGAGTGCAAGGCAGTGGTGCTCTTGAGGAAGAGAACTGGTAATGAATTGACAAATGGAATTAGAAAATGGTTTGGTGTTTTGTTTAGAGGCAGAAGCAGTAATGTGAAGACTAAACTCAAGCTAGGATAGGACACCTTTATCACCAGCTGGCCTGGCAGAGGGAGAAAGAAAAGGACACATTTTTACCAGAAAAAGCAGGACATTTATTTTTGAATTTTTCTATGTGGGAATAAACGTTAAGAAATTTATCTGAACAGGGACCCAGTTAGTTGAAGGAGGTGTGGTTTTGATAATGGATGTGTTAAGACCTGAAATGGAATGGCTGAACAGTTACAGAGAGAGAGAAACTATAGGGTGTTCCAAAAACATACTTTTGGTTTTAGAAGCATTCAGAAGTAAGCTGCGCTGGATTAGCCATTGCTGAAGTAAGTGCAGGTCATACTGAAGTTAGGCTTGTTTAATACAAAGGGAGTTGGTCTGGAGATGTAAAAATAAGCTCAATATAAATATTCATTCTAACTAGAAAAATGTCAGTAGAGTCTGTCATGTGGATGTGCACTCTTTCAACTATTTCTGGGTTTGGGAAGTTAAGACATATCAACTGCATTACTTTTGCAAATAACACAAGCACACTCAATTAAAAAATCATATTAGGGAACAGGCGATGCAGAGCAACAAGAGATCTATAGAGAGGCTAGATTCCTTTACCAGCATGTTACCAGAAAACATAGAACAGCAACAGATACCCCCTCTAATACACAATCACATATGTATGTAGATATATACAGAGGGAGAGACTGTGGCTCATAATTATATATTACCCTTCATGAAAATAACTGGGATCATACCATAAATAATTTGAGGGGACCCACTCGGGTAGCACTCTTAGGGTACATTTTCTGCTCTCCATCGGTAAATCCAAGTTATGTTTGACTATGGACAGTCACAGGGCTGAACTTTGTTTTATGTGGATGGGGAGTCTGTTCCATGATGCCATTGGACTTGCTGATGTACAAAAACTCCATCATTGGTCAGACGATGCCTTGTATGCTAAACACAGGTCACCTCTTAGCAGTCTCTAGGATACTGACCTAAACAGACAAACGCACACGCGCGTATTCATGTATAGATATATATCACTACAGATACAAATAGAAATTAAATATATGAAACAACTGCTTAAGAAGGAAAGGAGAACTGACGCTTCAAACGCTAAGGAAACGGCAATCTATATTCAGTCTGTGGTGTAAGGTAAATACCACTGCTTCATATTTTGCTCCCGATATTTGTTCACTTACTAACATAAATATAATTAGTAACTTTACTGCCTCATTTAGATCGAAAGGCAAAATACAAGATGACATAAAAAGTGGATGCGTATACAGAAATGAACTGTTTAAAAACACACACACACACACACACACACACACACACACACATAAACACTTACCTTCTTTGTAAATGAAACGGCCACATGCAGACACACAGACGTAGGACAGGATTAATCAAAAACTTAGCTAAGGGAAAATTTCACTCCGTACTGCAGAATCCATTTAGATCCGTGCTGACGTTGTGACGCATGCATGTTCCTCCTTAAAGGAGAAGACTTGTACCGAGTAGCAAAGAACTTTTTTTTTTTGTTTAAATTGTTGAAGCCTACTGCTGCATCTGTAAAAGTGGGAGGGCACTCGCCTCCCTTGCCCTATGGTTCCAGTGTCCTTGACTTAGAGACAGGGCGTCGAGAAGAGTGCAAACTTTATGGCCTGAGAAAGATAAATAAATACCTAAATAAAAATTGTGCCCTTTAGAAGGCTGGACTGTATGGCGCCCTAGGCAGTTGCCTATTTCACCTATGCCTAAGGCTGGCCATGTTAAATACTGAGCACGTGCGAGCCTGACTGCCATTTTGTAGTAAGCTGTTGAGAAGTAAGCATGTGTGTCTGTGTAGTCTGTCAGTTAATAGATTTGTTTATATTTTGTGTTGCTGCTATCCATCCTGATGTGTTTCTGTGTAATAAAGCATATAAATGAACTACCCCACCTGTTTGTCTTCAATATTAAACCAAGATGAGTGACAAAATCCAAACAGGCTGCCTGGTCAGTTGAAACTACAACAACAAATCTAATTAGATCAACAGTTGGCCAGCAAGAGTTAGAGAAACAATGTACTGTTAAATCACTGCATAATTTTAATAGATTAGTTAGTCAGTCAGTGGTACAGAAGTTGGTACACTCATTTGGTGAAACAGGAAGATCAGAAGACTGTGGGTTCTATTCCTCCAAAAGGTGCTTGAATTCCTGCTCCAGTACTGACAATACAGTGCCACATGAGGTTGTGGGGGGATAACTGCATTCCTGAGGTGCCATCTTTCACATAAGACATTAAACTGAACCCCTCTGACTAAAGTTGGTAGCAGCTCAGGAGAATATAAAAGATCATATGGCAATTATCAAAAAATAGTACAGAATTTATCCAGTGTTCTGGTCACATTACCTTAGTTAGTATGAGTACCCTCTTTGGGACTAACCCAAAAACCCAGTGGAATTAACAAACCTCAACAGAAATAAAACTGAAGTTTTAATTTAGAGCATGTTTTGCCATGACTCAAATGGAAGATGAGACTGCTACAACACCCCAAACAGGAGCCCTTAAAGCCCACCAGAGTTATTTAGTTAATTAGTTAATTATTTGAATTTGTTTACTAGGATAGGGCTTGGATCCCACAGGATTTTTTTCAGCCCTATCTCTGGAGCAAGAAAGTACAAAGCAGACATGTATACGTTGTATAATAATGAACAGAAGTAAAAGATAAACCAAATGTCTGTCTAGTAACAAAATACAGATACAATGTTCAAAATGCACAATATTAAAATATTTACATTTTACAACATTGTAATAATAATAATAATAATAATAATACTACTAAGAAGATAGTTACATTTATTGGGCGGAGGAGCTGGTGTAGGCAGTGAAAAAGCAGGAAGTAGGATGTTGATTGATGTAAAGAGTAATGGGATTGGTTAATGGAAGTGAGGAGTAAAGAGTAGTGGGAGTGGCTGGTGGTAGGGAGGAGGAAAGAGTAGTGGGAGTGGTTGGTGGGAGGAAGGAGGGGTGGGGCTTTGTAGAACAACATGAAGGATCAGCACTTTGCCGAAGAACAGTCAAGCAGGCTGAGTGAGAAGAGGAGGTTCTAACTTGATGTCAAGTGATGCTTTAAATCTCACTTATACCTGCCAGATTTACAGCGGGAAGCTGTCTACTTAACAAATTAGATCATGGTTACAATTTGGCTTTCAGAAAACAACAAAGTATAAAGACTTCTCATCTTCTTTTTTTTGTGGACAATTTAAAACTGTATAGTTGATCAGATGAGGAACCGAAAACACAACTGCAAGTCATCAAACCTTTTCCAGATGATATAAGAATGTCATTTGGTTTTGATAAATGTGCATATGCAACCTTTAAAGCAAGAAAGCTGCAGCACCAAGAAAACATCAGCCTGGGACAGGAATGTGATATAAAGAACTTGAGCAAAAAGGATTGCATAAATATTTGGGAACTGATGAAGAATCAACAATAAAGCATGAAAACAATGCAAATAAAACTCAGGAATATTTTAGACGACTAAAAATTAGTACTGAAAACAGCTCTAACATCTAGGAACAAAGTCCAAGCTATAAACCAGTTTGCTCTTCCTGTCCTAACTTACAGTTTTGGAGTGATTGACTGACCACAAAAGGTGTTGGATAGGTTGAACAGTAAAACAAGAAGGATGCTTCATGCTCACCAAATGATTTATAAAAATCAGTGCATACCAGGTCTATATATTCCCCGTTCTGAAGGCAGTATAGACCTCCTTGAAATTGATTACATGTATAGATCTGCAGTTGTAGGACTGCATACATATCTGCTGACCTCACAAGACCCAAAGGTAGTGAAAGTTTGAAACATGAGGAGAACAAGTCTAAGATGACACCCCTGCTTAGTTTAGCAGAAACATATCAGCGTCAAGCAGGAATGGAAATCAAAGCAGAAGTCGATAAAATCGGGCAGCAACTGAATTTACCAAAACGCAAAATAAAAAATATAAAGTGAAGGATCAGATGAGAAGGCAAAAATGTGGAAAATGCATAAATATAGTTGCAAGTATAGAAAACTCTTGGAACAATCTCATGTTGACCAGGACTAAATGAAGAATGGTTAAGTAAAGGTTAATTTAAATCAAAAGATGAAAGGCTAATATTGGTGGCCCAAGATAGTGTACTACGTACACAATGGTTTACAAAGTCCATTGAACATGTGGGAGAAACAAACAAATGTAGGTTTTGTAAAACAGAATTGGTAACAGTCACACACCTCATTGCTGGTTGTGACATACTAATGGCAGAAGGACTGCATACTGAAAGGCATAATAATGTGGCAAGACTGTTGCACTGGGGATTGTGCAAACACTATAATACTGAAGTAGCTGAAAAACACTGGAAACATGAGCCACAAAGCATCATAGAAAATGATGAAGTTTATATCACATGGGATCACCCATTATCAACAGTTCAAAAAATAGATGCAAGAAAACCAGATATAGTGGTTCATGAAAAGAAGACAAAAGTAGCATTGATCATTGAAATTGCTATACCCAGTGACTACAGTGTCTTGCTTACAGAGAAACACAAAGTCATAAAATATCAGGATTTGCAGGCAAAAATGAGGGCAGTGTGGAAGAAGGATACCCAGACAGTTCCAACAGTAGTAGGAGCAATGGGTCTTATAAAAACATTTTTACAATCATACTTAGATATGTTACAGATACATGTAACTCCGTACGAATTGCAGTAGGAGTCATTACTGGGCACATTGCAGGTGATGCGAAGAGCACCTCTGGCTAACATCAAAGATTGAAACAATACTAATTTCCTGAAATTTAATCATAGTTTGACTTAGGGATGGGGTTCATTCCTGTCATAGAATTAGAAACCCAAAATACTTGGAGAAATTAAAAACAGAGTTATAAGCAGTTCTGAATTTCATGTAATTGTTTAGACCTATGATGGTTGGCAGTAGGAATTCCCATAGTTTAGGGGTAAAACTGAAACTCTATGGTCACTTTGGGGAAGTCTATTTTATGACGAATGCGGGGAGGGGGCATTCAAGTGTACAGATGGTAGGATGTTTGTCTTTT
The DNA here is from genome assembly GCF_019279795.1 of Protopterus annectens. Lineage (NCBI taxonomy): Eukaryota > Metazoa > Chordata > Ceratodontiformes > Protopteridae > Protopterus > Protopterus annectens. The sequence continues at coordinate 954,044,274 of NC_056733.1, read as the reverse complement.
TGAGGGACCACCACAGAAAAAAAGAAAGATTCTGTTTTTATTAGTTTCAGCTATGATGATCCAATGAGCCACATAGCATTTGAGAGGACATAATGGGGGTGTTCCTCTTCTTGGGACTAATGTGATAACACCACAGACTCTGCTAGCAATTGCTTGAAGTGATTTTTTTGGGGGGGGGTGTAGCTGCTATTTGTGGAAGCCTATATCCTAACTGGGGAAGGAGTAGCTGGGGAGAAGAAGTGAGAGATTGGTCTTGCCAGAAATAGTTACTTGTTAATTACAACCTTGGTTTGCTTAATGTTGTATTGAAAGTCTACTTTTGAGCTAGCTAATTACCCAGGTAATGAAACGGTTTGGTAGTTTCTAGATTTTTTTTTCTTTTGTAATGACATTTCATCCAGTTAGTACAGACTTGAATTATTGGGAGGTTCCAGATATCATGGCTTTAATTTTGATGGTGCTTAGGAGTGGGTGGTTGTTTTCTAGCTGTTATGTCAGCCTACATTGGTAATCTTCCAGAGGTTATTTTACTACCAATGACTCTGTGATCTAAAAAGTACCATGTAGAAAATCAGTGTAGAAAATAAAGGGGCTTACAGGTATATTGGTCTGGAGCTGATATCTAAGTAATAAGAGGAGAGGGTAAACAAGAGACTTGAGGAACTGTAGTCCCATAGTGTAAAGAAACTTTTTAGCTCTGGGGTAAATCAAAGATTTACCAACACACTTATGCTATTCGCAAGAAGGTTGCTAAGAATGCTTTATATAAACATTCTGTGCTATGTAATGACTTTAGAAAAAATTCCTTCACTGTGTTAGAAAAGGTTGCACACCAAGTTGGTGCTTTAACTGGAAGAAAAGGAACTTTACTGGCAGATCATATTCTCAATGCTACTGTAGCAGTGGGTATTGATGTGATTTCTATAGGCTGTTTGTTGAAGAAGAAAGTTCTTTCTATATGAATGTATTTATATTGTGCATTTATTTATTGGCTTTTATGCATTTAATATTGTACTGTTGCTATGTAAAAATATACACACATACCATACACTTCTTATAAATGGTTTGGTTTTTAAATGGTTTAGTCACTTTAAAACTTTTTAGTGCCATGACTTGTATTTAAGGAAAGGGTGTGATCTATTTTGTAACTTTGATGAAGTTCCGGCAGCCATAGTAATGAAAGTGCTTAGTAACTTTTATTAAAAGGTTGTGGACATTTATGGAGTGGCATTTTGCTATTTTATTTTTTGGTTTTATAAAAATGTGGCAGTTTGGATACAGTAGGTGTTTTGAAGATTGTATAGTGGGTTGGTTAATATGGGTGTGGCTTCTTCAGATTTTTAAAAGTTCAGTATAGGCTACCAGTCTAAGGTCTTAAGATGCATTTTAAGTGAGAGATACATGTATTTGTATGAATTTGAGTCAGAATGTGATTTGTTGTGGACTGGACTGTTGTTTTTAGTATTGACTGGAGCAGTGGTCACTAATGTCCGGGGGGGGGGGGGGGTAGAACAGCCTTGTTCATAGGTTCATAGGTTCATAGACTGGTATATGAATAGGACATGCTGGAGGGACAGATTCATAACTCAGAGGCTTCCCATACTCTGGAACAGAATCCCAGTTCATGTTAGGCAGAGCCCCTCACTGACTCTCTTCAAGAGAAATCTTGACGAGTGGATAGTGTTTAGTAAAGGTGTTATCTGAGTTCTGAATGACAAAACAACAGGTGTATATACCTAGCACACGAGCAAATTCAAGAAAAAAAAATAGCAGTATGCATTTAAACCTGTTGGAAAATACTGTTCCTTTAGCCTTTTTATTGCAATACTCCATAATTCAAATACAAATGTTTGTGTTTGGAAGAACACTTTAGAAAATGAAATATGCTCTACCTTGAAGGAAATCAAATACACAACTCTGTTTATTTGTTGTTGTATTTCGTACATTAGTTTGCAGTTTTAGAAAATTTTAGCATATCATGTGATGAAAAGGAATATGAATGGATAAAGCTGGAATTCTTACATGTCTTGTATAAACAAAACACTCTCTATTAGTATTTAAAATTAAACTTCCAAATCAAAAACTTAATGATTTTGAAGCCGTGCCTTTAAACTAGATGCCTCTATCATAAAATGTAACATGCATTTGTTATATTCCTGTAAATAATGTAGCATATCTAAACAACAGATATACCCCCATTCAGTAATTCATCAGAGGAAGAATTTTTGTCATTTTCATATTTACTTGTGAAAAAGTTCCTATATTTGCTGGCTGCCACTTGAAACACTGTTTGTATTCAGAGTTAAGAATAAACAAATATAATAAAAATAATTTATTGTTAAAGTTAATAAGTTAAGTTAAACTAGCCAAGCATGCAATGAACATTGCAAACTACACAGGGAACTAAATGAACTAGCTTAAGGTGACCTCTATAACTAACCTAGAGCAGAACACAGCATTTGTAAGTAAACAAACCCTGAGGTCCTAAAATTTGTTTAGCAGTTATAATAAGGTTTTCATAACAAGAAATAACAACTAACAGAAAGAGCTACTTCAGAAGGAAGTAGGCCCAGCTTCTGTAACACCAGTGTAAACTCCAGACTAATGAAACTGGTCACAAGTACTTCAAAGGGGATGACCACCATCAAAAACATACAGACTACTGATGCAGATCACAATATATAGAGATGGCAGTCACGATTAAGGGGACATGTAACATTGTTGTTTGTTGTACTGCTGACTGCTCAACTGGTTGCAATGTTCACAGGTTCGTAGGTAAGTACTTGGTTACCTGCCCTTGCAGGGCATTTTGAGCCTAGCCAATTTCCCTCAAATGTGAGAATCAAGCCCTGTACATTGTGCTTGTAATGAAAGCACTTTTAACTATTATGCCAGTCCCCAACTCCAAAAGAAAAACATTAACCTGAGGTCAGTATTAAAGCCTGTACCTTGTATCTATGAGGTCAAGACCTTAACCATTATGGTAAACCCACCACCTTAGTCCTATGTGATTGTTTTGAAGCTGTAGTGACAAAAATGTGAAAGACTGAAATGAAAAGAATGCAGGCAGACGAGCACAGAAAGGTCAAAGGCTCATCATGTAACATTTTCAAACTGATGCCTTTAGCCAGGTGGCTGCTCCTCAGAAATGTTGCAGCAACATCCTCCTAAAATAGGACTACAGGTCATAGAATCACATACATTTTTTGCTGACTTGCATGCGTGTGTAAGTAACACCTTGGCCTGCCAGCAGGCATTGTTCATATACTTCTGCCATCATGCAAATGTAATACAGTCAAAATATAAGTGGGCCTCATGACATGGGACAAATCCAGGACATGCTGCATCTCTCAACTGCTCTGAAATTTCCTGGAGATCCACAAGGATTATCTCAAGTCCTATGCTGAAAATCAAAGAGCCTGGTCTATCCTGCCCAGCTTCCTACCACTATGAACCTCTCCAGGACAATTTGTTTAAAAAAAAAGATGGCTAAATGGATAACTGTGAATATACTAAGGATATACTAGTGCGTCAAGGAAATATAGAAATTTCTTCAGAAGGGACAGCTAGTGAGTAGTATAAAATAATATAAAATGGAATTTAAAAACATGGTAGTAAGAGTGAAAAAAACATGAAGAAGTAATAGGAATTAAAGTATTACAGAATGAGAGGATTCTCATAGAACGAGAACTGGAGCAACACAGTCAGCTAAAGGGAAACTAAGGGAGTGCTCGGATAACATTCATAGGGAAACTAAGGGAGTGCTCGGATAACATTCATAGGGAAACTAAGGGAGTGCTCGGACAACATTCATAGGGAAACTAAGGGAGTGCTCGGATAGCATTCATAGGGAAACTAAGGGAGTGCTCGGATAACATTCATAGGGAAACTAAGGGAGTGCTCGGATAGCATTCATAGGGAAACTAAGGGAGTGCTCGGATAACATTCATAGGGAAACTAAGGGAGTGCTCGGATAGCATTCATAGGGAAACTAAGGGAGTGCTCGGATAGCATTCATAGGGAAACTAAAGGAGTGCTCGGATAGCATTCATAGGGAAACTAAGGGAATGCTCGGATAGCATTCATAGGGAAACTAAGGGAGTGCTCGGATAGCATTCATAGGGAAACTAAGGGAGTGCTCGGATAGCATTCATAGGGAAACTAAGGGAGTGCTCGGACAGCATTCATAGGGAAACTAGGGGAGTGCTCGGATAACATTCATAGGGAAACTAGGGGAGTGCTCGGATAACATTCATAGGGAAACTAAGGGAGTGCTCGGATAACATTCATAGGGAAACTAAAGGAGTGCTCGGATAACATTCATAGGCAAACTAAGGGAGTGCTCGGATAACATTCATAGGGAAACTAAAGGAGTGCTCGGATAACATTCATATGGAAACTAAGGGAGTGCTCGGATAACATTCATAGGGAAACTAAAGAAGTGCTCGGATAACATTCATAGGGAAACTAAAGGAGTGCTCGGATAACATTCATAGGGAAACTAAGGGAGTGCTCGGATAGCATTCATAGGGAAACTAAAGGATTGCTCGGATAACATTCATAGGGAAACTAAGGGAGTGCTCGGATAGTATTCATAGGGAAACTAAAGGAGTGCTCGGATAACATTCATAGGGAAACTAAAGGAGTGCTCGGATAACATTCATAGGGAAACTAGGGGAGTGCTCGGATAACATTCATAGGGAAACTAAAGGAGTGCTTGGATAACATTCATAGGGAAACAAGGGGAGTGCTCGGATAACATTCATAGGAAAACTAAGGGAGTGCTCGGACAACATTCATAGGGAAACCAAGGGAGTGCTCGGATAACATTCATAGGGAAACCAAGGGAGTGCTCGGATAACATTCATAGGGAAACTAAGGGAGTGCTCGGATAACATTCATAGGGAAACTAAGGGAGTGCTCGGATAACATTCATAAGGAAACTAAAGGAGTGCTCGGATAACATTCATAGGGAAACTAAGGGAGTGCTCGGATAACATTCATAGGGAAACTAAAGGAGTGCTCGGATAACATTCATAGGGAAACTAAAGGAGTGCTCGGATATCATTCATAGGGAAACTAAGGAGTGCTCGGATAACATTCATAGGGAAACTAAGGGAGTGCTCGGATAACATTCATAGGGAAACTAAAGGAGTGCTCGGATAACATTCATAGGGAAACTAAGGGAGTGCTCGGATAACATTCATAGGGAAACTAAGGGAGTGCTCGGATAACATTCATAGGGAAACTAAGGGAGTGCTCGGATAACATTCATAGGGAAACTAAGGGAGTGCTCGGATAACATTCATAGGGAAACTAAAGGAGTGCTCGGATAACATTCATAGGGAAACTAAGGGAGTGCTCGGATAACATTCATAGGGAAACTAAAGGAGTGCTCGGATAACATTCATAGGGAAACTAAGGGAGTGCTCGGATAACATTCATAGGGAAACTAAAGGAGTGCTCGGATAACATTCATAGGGAAACTAAGGGAGTGCTCGGATAACATTCATAGGGAAACTAAGGGAGTGCTCGGATAACATTCATAGGGAAACTAAAGGAGTGCTCGGATAACATTCATAGGGAAACTAAGGGAGTGCTCGGATAACATTCATAAGGAAACTAAAGGAGTGCTCGGATAACATTCATAGGGAAACTAAGGGAGTGCTCGGATAACATTCATAGGGAAACTAAGGGAGTGCTCGGATAACATTCATAGGGAAACTAAAGGAGTGCTCGGATAACATTCATAGGGAAACTAAGGGAGTGCTCGGATAACATTCATAGGGAAACTAAAGGAGTGCTCGGATAACATTCATAGGGAAACTAAGGGAGTGCTCGGATAACATTCATAGGGAAACTAAGGGAGTGCTCGGATAACATTCATAGGGAAACTAAAGGAGTGCTCGGATAACATTCATAGGGAAACTAAGGGAGTGCTCGGATAACATTCATAGGGAAACTAAGGGAGTGCTCGGATAACATTCATAGGGAAACTAAAGGAGTGCTCGGATAACATTCATAGGGAAACTAAGGGAGTGCTCGGATAACATTCATAGGGAAACTAAAGGAGTGCTCAGATAACATTCATAGGGAAACTAAAGGAGTGCTCGGATAACATTCATAGGGAAACTAAGGGAGTGCTCGGATAACATTCATAGGGAAACTAAAGGAGTGCTCGGATAACATTCATAGGGAAACTAAGGGAGTGCTCGGATAACATTCATAGGGAAACTAAAGGAGTGCTCGGATAACATTCATAGGGAAACTAAAGGAGTGCTCGGATAACATTCATAGGGAAACTAAGGGAGTGCTCGGATAACATTCATAGGGAAACTAAAGGAGTGCTCAGATAACATTCATAGGGAAACTAAAGGAGTGCTCGGATAACATTCATAGGGAAACTAAGGGAGTGCTCGGATAACATTCATAGGGAAACTAAAGGAGTGCTCGGATAACATTCATAGGGAAACTAAAGGAGTGCTCGGATAACATTCATAGGGAAACTAAGGGAGTGCTCGGATAACATTCATAGGGAAACTAAAGGAGTGCTCGGATAACATTCATAGGGAAACTAAGGGAGTGCTCGGATAACATTCATAGGAAACTAAGGGAGTGCTCGGATAACATTCATAGGGAAACTAAAGGAGTGCTCGGATAACATTCATAGGGAAACTAAGGGAGTGCTCGGATAACATTCATAGGGAAACTAAGGGAGTGCTCGGATAACATTCATAGGGAAACTAAAGGAGTGCTCGGATAACATTCATAGGGAAACTAAAGGAGTGATAGGGAAACTAAGGGAGTGCTCGGATAGCATTCATAGGGAAACTAAGGGAGTGCTCGGATGACATTCATAGGGAAACTAAAGGAGTGCTCGGATAACATTCATAGGGAAACTAAGGGAGTGCTCGGATAACATTCATAGGGAAACTAAGGGAGTGCTCGGATAACATTCATAGGGAAACTAAAGGAGTGCTCGGATAACATTCATAGGGAAACTAAGGGAGTGCTCAGATAACATTCATAGGGAAACTAAGGGAGTGCTCGGATAACATTCATAGGGAATCTAAGGGAGTGCTCGGATAACATTCATAGGGAAACTAAAGGAGTGCTCGGATAACATTCATAGGGAAACTAAGGGAGTGCTCAGATAGCATTCATAGGGAAACTAAGGGAGTGCTCGGATAGCATTCATAGGGAAACTAAGGGAGTGCTCGGATAGCATTCATAGGGAAACTAAGGGAGTGCTCGGATAGCATTCATAGGGAAACTAAGGAAGTGCTCGGATAACATTCATAGGGAAACTAAAGGAGTGCTCGGATAACATTCATAGGGAAACTGAGGGAGTGCTCGGATAACATTCATGAGTTTAGAAAGGTTGCTGTTTATTTTTGATAAGGACTTTATAGCACAAACATGTTTAGCACAACAGCAAAGGCAACAAAAAGCAGGAAGAGTGGTTGCCAGATTCTGGGAGACTATGATAAGAGAAATAACCAGAGATCCTTCAGAAGTATGAGAGATATTTTGGAAATTTGATAAACAATTGTGTAAAACAGAGGAATGTTAAAACCAAGAAAACACAGAAATTGAAATATTTATGAAAGACATGTATGTTAAGGTTGAAAAGATCAGACTAAATAATAAATAGCTAAGATAGAAAGAAATAGATAAAAACTGTTGTGTATAAGCAAGTAACAGAAGAGTCTCCAAGAACAGACTGCATTTCTGTAGAAAGTTGGAAGCTAGGAGAGAAGAAAGTGATAAAGATCTAGAAGGTTCTGTTTAACAATAGTTTAAAAAGGGTAGTAGAACCAGCATCTAGGAAGAAGGCTGAGATGGCTGTTCTATCCAAAGAGAGTAAAGACCCTTCAGACCCAGCTTCATACAGGCCCATTTCAATCTCAGACAATGACTATAAAGTGTTTATGTCTATACCAACTAAGAAAATGGCAAATATGCTGCCAGAAAATGATAATAGATTGCTGTGGCTTTGTGGGGAGTAGGCAAATATTTAACATCAATCAAACAATGATTATCCAGAAAGAAGCAGAATATAAGAAATTATACAATGACCCCCCCCCCATTAATTTTCCAAAACGTGCACGTTGATTGGCCAGCATGCCCGTTGTAAATCCCACAATATACCAATGGAAAAAGGTCCGGTCAGACGAACTTTTTTTCGTAGGTTTAAAGTGTCCAAAACTTTTTTTTTAATAAAAAAAAAAAAAAAACGGGGCAACGGAGACTTTCTTTTCTCTGTTGCTTCTGTTTCAAAGCATTGATGTACTGGGTATGTGTGGGAACACAAGTCCCATATGCATGCGCAGTACATCAACACAAGGACGCAGTATACCACCACCGGCGGAAGAACAGTAATGCGCCATTATACAAAGACATTATTTAAGAAAAGTATTTTTTTTTTCTTAAATAATGTCATTGTATAATAGCAATAAAAGACTCCGTGGTTGTGGTATATTGAAGATTTACCCACGGTTGGCTTTATTTAATCACTCGGGCTTCACCCTCGCTTCACCCTCATGATTAAACCACGCCAACCATGGGTAAATCTTCAAATACCACACCACATCATCGGTTATTGCTTAAATAGTGCTACTGATTGTGATTCCTGATGCAGAGAAACCATTCATTAGAGTCAGCTGGGGATTTTATGAGTAGGGTAATTGTGGATGTGCATTCTCTGACATAATAATGGGTTAATGAGGATATATGTATGAGTAGGGTAATTGTAGAGGTGCATTATCTCACACAATAATGGGTTAATGAGGATATATGTATGAGTAGGGTAATTGTAGAGGTGCATTCTCTGACACAATAATGGGTTAATGAGGATATATGTATGAGTAGGGTAATTGTAGAGGTGCATTCTCTCACACAATAATGGGTTAATGAGGATATATGTATGAGTAGGGTAACTGTAGAGGTGCATTCTCTGACACAATAATGGGTTAATAAGGAGGATAGATGAAAGATCAGAGGTAAGAATTCAGATGGGAAGGATCTTCTCTGACAAGCTGTGAAAATAAAGAAACTGGTGACTATAGCCTCCTTCCCTTTGTTATTTGTTTACATTTAGAGCCATTGGCAAAGACAATAAGGAACTCATAAAATCAAGGACATAACGGGTATGGCAATTAACAAAAGTAGGCTTTATTTGCAGATGATATTATTTTATACTTGATAAATCCAGAAAAGGACAATTTAATGTTATGGGATATTTTGAGACAGTTTCAAGTCTTTGAGGGATAAAAAAGTATGAGGGCAAAAAAATAATGCTAAACTATATATCCACATAGGAACTGGTTCTGCAAAACCCAGATCTATGGAGGTGTGATAAGATGAAGTATTTTGGTGGACATATTAAAAATGATTCTGATATGTGGGAGGAGACTGAACAAACAATAATACAAAACTGAAAAGATGGAAGCTCTTAATTATGGATAATATGGAAAGTAAGAAACAAGCAAGGAAATATTTTTAGTTTCTTACTTTTATATGCAGGTCAGGCATAATTTTTCTTCAAGCACAGGAGGAAAAATTGTGGACAATAATTAATAAAGAGGTGAAATAATTTATCTGGGAGGGGAAAGGGGTAAGAGTTAAGTGGGATAAGCTGATTTTCCCTGCAAAACCAGGTGGTATACAATTGCCTGATTTTAAATTATTAGGGATACACAGATAAGTCTCATGTGTGTGTGTGTGTGTGTGTGTGTGTGTGTGTGTGTGTGTGTGTGTGTGTGTGTGTGTGTGTGTGTGCATGTGTGTGTGTGCATGTATATGTGTGTGTATGTGTATAAACACAAGCAACATTTTATCAATAGAAGTTCAAAATGATGATGATGATGATGATATAGTGGGGGGTTCAAGAAATAAGGAGGGAGTATGATTTTGGATGCAGATTGTTAAGGACAATATCAGACAGTATTTTATATCTATAAAGTAACAGAAAATATTCTAAACTGTAAGCCAACAATGGAATGGAGAAACAAGATTTTTACCAACAAGGATGATTGCAAGCAGGGCTATAGAAAATACGCAAGAGGGGGATGACAGTTGCTGGAAGAAATTAGCCAAGGAGTAAAGTTACTGGAAGACAATAACTAGGGAGGGAAGGGTAATAGAGTGGAATGAAGCTAAGCAACAGTTTGGACCACAGCTTAAATACTGCCTTCTCTGCCATGGATTAATAACAGAATTTAGGCAAACAAAAAGAGATAGGGAAGTGTTTCATCCATTTGTTCACCTGGTTGAACTTTCATTTAGTTGAAACTTAGGGAAAGAAAAGGGGAAGCTTGTGAAACATTATAGAACTTCAGTGCAGGAGCCTCTGTATCCATTTTTTAAGATATTGAATCTTTTTTTTTCTAGTTCCTGTAACCATAACCATGCAATATAATGCTCAAACAACTTCTTGAGTCATACTACTATTCAGAGCCATAGCATCTCATCTAGCACCTGGTGCCTTCCCTCGATCCTGGGCTCATCAGCTCTAAGCAAAAAATAAAAAAATAAAAAAAAATAAAAAGTGCAGTCCCCAATTTAGTGCTCCTCATCTCTAAAGAACAAGGTATGTTCCCTGATCTAGAATATTTGTTTATTTTATTTATTTGTTTTTGTTGATGGGGAATGTTCAACTGGGCAAAGCCCATTTTCAGTGGAGGCAAAGACAGAAAAAGTTCCAGCAGATATACTTAAGGTACTCTTGACAAATAATGCATGATGGTATATTACACTGACATGCTTGGTAGCCCTTCTGAAACATGTATCAATGTGGCATGTTTCACTATGGCTACTGAGTCATTATAAAAACAGCTGCCTTTTTTATTGCTAAGTGTGGAAATATATCATATAATATACTGTAATATAAATTTATCATTATCGTAAAAAAATGTGTACCCTCTGCTGGCACTTTTTGACTCTGAAGAGCAAGATCTGCTCCCTAAATTTGTGCCGCTCAAAAAAAAAGGTTGCATAGCAATAATAAATAAACAAAAGCAAGACTTTCAAGCTTAGTTTTCTAATGCAAAAAAGTCACTTACTTTATTTTTTATTATTATTACAAATTGGTTGTCTTTCCCTTTAATCAAACTCTAAGCGCCACAAAAAAGAAAGCATTTTCATCTTACTCTTCTTACCTTCTACTATTTGATTTTGTATTTTTATACACTGTATTTTTTTGTACAAGTGTGTGTTTCTTCTGGTGTTTTGTTACAGCATTTTTGCATTTCATACAGAGTTTTTTTTTTAGACATATCAGTGAATTGGGAAAGGAAGATCATTATCAATGACTAATTCTAGCTACACTATTCAAAACTGTGAATGCAACACAAACCATCTCAGCTCAAGGAACATCTATTAATAGGAGGGGTTAGACTTCTCACACTTGAACACTAAGCTACAGTTATAACTTTTAAAATAATGATTAACTAGGCTACATTTTCAAGCCAGCTATCCAAACACTCCTTAAAATGCTGTATCAGAGATGACAACCAATGAAAATCAAAGGAAGAAATACAGGTTGATGCTGACAGTCAAAAGTGGTCAGTGACAGGACTGTTGTAAGCTGACGAGAGAGAAAGACAGTCAAAAGTGGTCAGTGACAGGACTGTTGTAAGCTGATGAGAAAGACAGTCAAAAGTAGTCAGTGACAGGACTGTTGTAAGCTGACGAGAGAGAAAGACAGTCAAAAGTGGTCAGTGACAGGACTGTTGTAAGCTGATGAGAGAGAAAGACCGTCAAAAGTAGTCAGTGACAGGACTGTTGTAAGCTGACGAGAGAGAAAGACAGTCAAAAGTGGTCAGTGACAGGACTGTTGTAAGCTGATGAGAGAGAAAGACAGTCAAAAGTGGTCAGTGACAGGACTGTTGTAAGCTGACGAAAGAGAAAGACAGTCAAAAGTGGTCAGTGACAGGACTGTTGTAAGCTGACGAGAGAGAAAGCCACAGTAAAATAATCCTCTCTTCAAAGGGATTTCTCTCCATCCCCCTAAAATGACATCAAGAATGCAAAGGCATTGACTGTATAACAAAATCATGCTGCCCGTGGCAGCCCTTATTCAGAGCATTTTATTGTATTTTGTTATAGAAAATAATAATCACTTGTAATTAAGAGACATTAGTAATGCAGAAATGCTCAAGATATGGTGAAAATGTATGCTTTTTCAGTTTCTGGGTACGGTTCTCTTTTAAGACATGGTTACAAAGATAACATTTGTTTCTGCTGGACTTCAAGCCCTTCTGTCTTCTGTAACTTAATACATCAAGTATCATAATCTTGCATAGCAGTTCTCCATACCAGAATATTATCATGTTAACTACTACATCTCAGCCTTCAGTCATTTTAGATAATGCTTCTTGAAGTTCTTATGGGGCTGATGACATTCCAAAGGACTTTCTTAGAAATAAGTAAATACCCACAGGAGTGTAGAATATGCAAAGCTCTAAGCTAGCTTCATTCAGTCTAATATGCTAGACCCCTTGATTAGCATCTATCACAAAGAATTTATTATTAGGCATTGTTACAACAACTTCCTCAACAGTTCAAAGTGAATAGTGTTCCCTTTTTATCCATTTAAGTAATGACGGTCTACACATGTTCCAAGTTTGCTCTGCTTCACTGCTGTCTCCATGCTTTTGATGCACTCAGGCAGTTCAGTTTACTTAATTATTATACCCATAATTTCCATTTTGTTCAATTCCTGGTCAGTTCTGCTTCTAAGAACTACTAGAACTGTTCTTGCATGAATAACTTGTATTACTTAAGGTGAAATTTTAACACAGTACTACTTTGGAAGAAAGCCTAATCCAGTAAATAAATTAACTCTGCAAAATATCAGCAATATTTTGAAAACATCAGAATAACAAAACAACTTAGTAGCCCTGGGTGAAATGGAGAGACAAGTCCCCCAAGCAAAGGGCTTTATCTTCTGCACACCCTAATATAGCATCATCTAAAGTCACACAAAATTGGGGACAGTTATATAAATTCAATGAAATGTCCTGTAATCTTGTGGAATTTGACAAACAAGACATTCACTGCTCTGTTTAATAACTGTCAGTGAAGACTCATGACTATATTCCTGTTATTACTGCCAACACAATCAAAACCTTTAGCATTTCTAGAAGCTTCCTAAGGGAAACTTGTGCTATCAGTACCCCTGAGAACACACAAATTGACTTTCCTGATTTTTTTATACTCTCATTGTGAGCAGCATTGTACTGTGTTGGTGGTGCTGCGGTAGCGCTGTCGCCTCTCAATAAGACGTTGTCCTGTTCGATTCTCAGCTAGAGCGTCTTCTGTCTGGAGACATGTGTAAATGGGCGTACCTTCGTTGAAGGTTGTGCGTCAGGGCTGGCAACTCGGCACGTAAAAATCTACTGCCAATCATTAGCGGACCGGAGTTCCGCTGTGGCGACCCCTAACTGGGAAAAGCCAAAAGACACAACATTGTGAGCAGCATTGTAAACATTAAAGAAACATTCATGCTGCCTGCACAAATCTGTGAATCATTCTGCATGTCCTCAGCATGAATCTTTTTAACTATACCACATTTCTCATACACATTATGACACTGTATATTCGATTGCTTTATCTGCTTTTCCAAGGAAGATACATGGAACATTAATTTGTGTTTATGCATTTGTACTCACAGTTAAGCAAAATTTGGCCCAGCAGCTTTAGTTTGTTAGTAGAGAGCATAGTGCATTGTATATACATTAGTCATGTGAAAACAGAAGAATGGCTGACAGCTCTTAACTCTGTGCAGTAAGCGTAAGGTAGCTGTATCACTGAAAGAATAAAAATAACTAAAACAACACTTTGGATAAACTAAAAGGAAACTTTATAGAGCCACTAAAGTGAAAAATGAGCACGTTCATCTACTAAACTATTTTAAAGAGCTATAGACTTCTTTAAATCAATGTTCATGCCAGAGTAACCCAGCGGTTATCTGTGTATGTGTTCTCCCATTTTGGTGCTGACTTTGGAGGTGTCCTATTAGGGACTGTGCCCAAGTTTAATGATGAATTTCCCTACTTTAGGTTGTCCTTTCTTGTGGTTCTGTGCCTTTTTCTTTCACTAGACATAGAACTCGTTAGTTATTCTCCAACAGAAGACTGCAGTCCTGGGTAATATGACATTCGTATAAAACAAAGAAAACCTCTGTATGTATTATCCTTCTGCTGGGCACCACATTGTAGGGTTAATATTGTGTTTTGGTGCAGTCGGACAGAATAATGACTATTTACTTGAAGTGATCAATCACAAGGGTACAGTGCGACCTGTTATCACAAGAGACCATCTTCCTGTACTACTTGAATAGTATGAGACACAAGGCCTGCAGCCTTCAAACTTTTACAACCTCTAGGTCACATCCACTAGTGACAGGGTTCTTAGGTTCACAGTTAATTACTAGGCATGCAGTCCAGGAGACCATTAATAAGCAGAGCCCAAATTCCCAGTTTCCCAAAGTTGTGTCTGGTTAAGTGACTTGCTGTAGGTCACATAGTTGACAAAGGAAGGCTGAAGGAATCAAACCCTGTACAACAGGCAACAGCTTGTGAACAGCTCATAGCCTTAATCCTCTGTGCCAATTACCAGACTGAACAAATGTCTTGCCTGTTTCTCTCATAGCATATAGCTGGTTGCAACTCCGGGCTACAATCCATTATGAATCTACTGCAGTTTTGTAAAGTGGGGGTTCTAAGTGACATCCATGTTTAAAAGTTGTTCTCCTAAATATGAACCCGCATATCAGGTACCTACACATCTACAAAATGCTGCAAACTGTACTTACAACCATCTGATGCCATTGCTAGAAATCATGGCTCAAGTCTGTGATGACGAATTCTGGAGAAAATAAAATACTACAAAAGAGTCAGTTTATGGCAATTTGGGCCCAAATATAGCTTCCCTCCTCCCTTTGAATTTCCTGTATAATCTGTCTGAATCAATTTCTGCATAAAGAAAGTAAATGTCCCAGTTAACAGCACAGAAGTTACTACTGATACAACTTGGAGCAAATTATATCTCATGTATTTTGTAGAGTTGTATCTCACTTTTTTTGAGATTCTAGGCTTAGAATGCCATGAATATACTCCACAAGTCTGCAGCACCTATTTAAAAATGTTCTGCAATAACTTACCCTGAATACAGCATCGACTCCCAACCACAGATAGACACACCAGACATGTATTATATGTTTAATCAATGCAAATCTCACTTTCTGACTTTAAACAGTAGACCTAAGTGGCACAGTAACTCCATGTGTCTTTGCTGGAAAACATAGTGCTACTTCAACAGAACTACAAAACTCTAGCATAAGGTATTATTACCTTTTCATGGCATATCAAATCTCAAAAGGCATATCAAGCATTTTACACAGTTACTGCAACTATTAGTCTCTAATTTCTACTGGTGTCCCAATAACAGAAAGGAGAAAACTATGAAACAGTTAGTTTTATGGTGTTACTTGTGACCATATATTGTGCAACATGTAATTAGCAGCATCATTTATTGAATCAATAACTCTAAAAATCAAAGTATTGAAAGGCAGATCTTACACCTTAAATGGCTTCCTCAAAAAAAAAAAAAAAAACTTTATAACTAAACTGCATATATGCTTTAGAGTTCCAAAAGAGATTTTCCACAACCATTTCTCATGCATGCTGTTATGTAGCTTGAACTGAGATCTGCACTTTGAAAAATATGAGGATATCTTGAACAGGGATGATTTATTAAACTATTCAATATTTCTTGCTGGTTTTTCAAAAGGAGTGACTGTAGACCAAGACTGAGAGTGTTCATCATATGGGCATCCATTGTGATGGGTAGCATTTTTTTTTCCTTTTAAGCCCTATGTCCCCTGTACATACTTGTTTATGCAAGGGAAGGGGAGATGCAGTGGGCTATCTGTGCTGGTCATCCCTCACTTTCAAGCATTGTATTTTTTAGCTATTCTATCTCTGCCCTGAGATATAGCACAGGAAGTTACCCATAAATCAGAATCGAATACTTTTTTAAACACATTTATTGAATTATCACGTAAGACATAAGCAGACATACATTTATATAAAAAAACAAAAAAAAACAAAAACACATTAACACCAGGCATATCTAACAACTGGAACGTCCACAGAGGTTCCTCACTAAAAGAATACGGGGAGTAAGTAATATGTCCTATGCCGGCCACTTTAAGGCCCTATCCTTGTATTCTGTCTCCTACAGGCTTTTGAAGGGAGATCCATGCCTGGCATACAGGACATTATCAGACCCCACTCTGATGGACCTCCTGCATATCCACAAAACAAACAGTACCAGAATTACCCATTCTAAAGACTTAAACCTTGCCTGTGATATAAATAGGACCGCCTTGAGAGACAGGTATGTAACCCAGAGGCTACCCCATCTATGGAACACACTCCCCATCCATGTGAAGCAGAGCTCCTCCCTAATCCAATTCAAGTGCAACTTGGACATTTGGATGGGAAACCGGAAATTCATCCATAGTTTGGCACCTATGTCTCTGATGCAAACAGGTAACCTGTAAATGGTTCATCTCCCAGGCCCATGCTTACACTTATCAAGGGTATCAAAACTCATCAGAGATTTGGGATGCATGGCTAGGCTTAAAAAGGCCCTTGTGGTCGTTAGCCTAGTAAACACCTATGAACCTATGAACACATTCACAGTAACAAACATTATACATCACATACCTTCTTTTATACAATTATCATAAATACAACATTACATAAATTGCTCAATTCCTGTCTTCCCCTACACCTCACTCCTGCCCCAAAACATTCTACATGTATTGTTCCCACAATTTCCATTTTTTTCTATTAATTTTGTTCCTACCATTTTTAAAGATCTAATTTCTAGTTCTTTAAAGATTTCCAAGATGGCTGAATATTGAGTAATAGCTTAATTCTAGCACTCCCAGTGTGAAAACAGAAACTTAGCAAAGAAATCCAGTGGACCTAGATTTCTGGGTAAAGTTCACTAACCGGCTAGTAAGTGCACTGCTTAGATGCCAGGAAAAAAGAAATAAAGGGTCCTGAAGGAAAATCAGCTACAAAAGGTGATGAAAAAACATGGACTGGGAAAAGTACTGTAGCTGTTCAGCAAAAAGCAGTGCAAGCTCCAGACATGACTTCCAGTAACCTAGAAGAAAGTATAAGGCAACTGCATACAGACCTGACTAAAATAAATGAAACATGGATTATATCAACTAAAACAATAAAAGAATAGAAAAAAATGGAAGAGGCTTTAAAAAGATACTCAGATAAGGTGATAAATCTGCAAAACTAAAGCCTGAAATGAAGAAAAGACTGCCTGATAATATGAGACTGATCAAGGAGAGATGTTGCAAAAAATAATATAATTAGAGGACAAAGCATGTAAGGAAAACATGAGATTTTTTGCTGTACCCTAGAAGCTAGAAGGAACAGACTGTATTAATCTTATGAAAGCACAAATAAGCAACTGGACTGGTATACCACAACAGGAATTTTTAATTGAAAGGGCACATCATGTGTATGCTCCAAACCTGGCTATGAGAAAACAACCTAGACCTTTAATAATAAAAAATGGAATCTTACCAGCAGAAGGAGGTGATTCTGACAAAACTGTGGCAGAAGGACAAAATACTAAAAGTGGGAGACAGCAAAGTATTTGTGGAGAATGACTACTCATTGTACACCAGGCAGAAGAGGAGTACATTTATCCCATTGTTCAGGAAATGTCAAGAAGTAGGCATGAGATTCAAACTGCTGTACCCAGCTTTCTTCAAAATATTTTCCCTGGAGGAACAAAATCATTTTTTGATGAAGTACATGCTAAGGAAGAAATACAAAAGTTTGTCCAACAAAAAGTGAGCTGTGAAACAGAAGGAGATTCTGCTTCTTGTTCTTCTGGTAATAATGACCACAGAGAGACTGTGCCAATGAAACATTTTCCAGTGTTTCAACAGAAAATGCTTAAGAGAGGGAAAAAAAGCAAAAGAGTTGACTAGATGACTCGAGGGTATGTTGGAAAAGAAGCAGAGACAGGGTTTGGGAGAAGGAGATGAACATGAATAGAACAAGAAAATGTGGAAATATTGAACTTTCTAGGAGTTTGTTAAACTTGTAGGGGACTCTAAAGCATATGCCCTACTTCATGTCATTAACATTTGGAGAATAAAATCAGTGACTTGGAAACTGACAAATGTGGGATTACAAGGCAATAATTATATTTGAGAAATATGACAGCATAAGAAAATATGGAAATATTTGGCTTTTTTGGACTTTGTTAAACTTGTAAGGGACTCTAAAGCATATGCCCTACTTCTGTCATTAATGTTCGGAAAAATACTCAGGAGAAGAGAAGAGGAGGGAGAAAATTAACTGTAAGTAAAACAAAATTATTTCTTTCTAGCACTGTTTAGTGTATTATTTTCTTTGCATGTTATAATTTTTTTCAGTTATTTTTAAGTGTAATGGGGATACTAATGTAAATAGGTGCTCCTCTTTTTTCTTTTTGTTTCTTTCTTCCTTCTTCTCTCTTTCTCCTTGTTCAGTTTTAAGAAATGTAGGCATTGCAATGTAAAAAAAAGATCTGATTAAAAGAGCATGGCAAAAGAAAAAAATGTGTGTTTTTTCTTATTCTTGCATAAGGGAATGACTGGGTTAAGACCATTAGCTTAATCTAGTAGCACGTTTTAAGAGAAAGTCAGTAAATAAAAAAGAATATTGAATATTATGCAGTTTTTTTCCTAGTAAACTGTTCTGTGTATGGTTCTCATATCTCTAGCAGATAATCTAATAAAGAGAAATGGCTTGGAGAAAATGTTTTCTGAAAGCATTCAAGTGTTTTCCCAGTTGAGAGAGTTATAAAGATAACATAAAACCAGAAAGCACTTAATAGAACCACAGGCTATAACATGCGTCTTAGCATGGATAACCTTTATTTTAGATTAGCTCGAGTCAGTGTATGTAGCTGTCAGTTTGGAACATCTGTTCCTATAAGGAGGGTAAAACTTCAATATTGGAAGATGTACATAGTTTTGTGTGTTATTATTCATTTAATAGGTTTTAGGGAGTATTGGGGGTGTATTTTTGTTTTAGGGTTTCCAGTAAAATAAAAAGTTCTGTAAGATGTGACATAAGCTCAAATGGAGATGACAAGAAATAACTGCATAAAAGATTAACCTGCCAAACAGTACATGTATTTAACATAAAAGCTGAAACTAGAAATTTAACAAAACAGCTGTTATACATAAAAAGATGGGAATAATAATCTCTCAAGAAAATTATGCTTTTTAAAATGTCTTTAAATGTTGATGGTCTTACAGACAAATACAAAAAAACAAGAGTACTGAACTCTATTAAAAAATGCAGAGTGCAAATAGCTATGCTACAGGAGATGCACTTGGAAAGAACTGAACATGTGAATTTGATAAAGAAAGGTTTTCAGGATGGTTATTCAGTGGAATAACTGGGGCAAAGAAGACAGGAGTACTTACATTAATTGCAAAATGAGCTACAATAGTAATAGAAGAGGATAAAAAAGACAATGATGGTATAGTTGCAGTATTAAGGGGCTACTGGCAAAGAAAGAGGAGGGTTACACTGATATGTATTTATACTCCACTGAAAACTGCTATAATGGAGCTTAGGAAAATTCTGGGAGAAATAATCAGCTTTCAGCAAGGAATATTACTTACAGGTAGGGGAATTTGATTTCCAATAGTGAAGATGTGTCTGGGGAGCCCAGAAGGAAAAATATAAGAAAGGAGGGAATATTTTTAAAGAAATTATGAAAATATTTGGCATGAAGATTAGAATTCAGTATAAGGATTTCAGAGTGAATTTACATATTATTCTAAACAGAATTTACATTTCACATGAACATGTGCATGTGCATTTAACTGAAGGTCTTGATACACACCTAAACTAAAATAAAAACACAGGGTAACGAAATAAAAATAAGACACTGGTGCTTTCCCATCTATCTGTTGAAGAGAGATGAATTTAAGGAATGGGTAGGTAGAAATTATTCAGGAGCTATTAGAGAAGACGGAAACTTTTTCTAAAATATAGCTAGGGAGTGGGATAAAATTAAAGTGGAGTTTAAAATAGGGTGGAAATAAAAGAAAGGGAGATATGGTTAAGAAACACCAAAACTAAAAGCAAAATCAAACCAAGAATGAAAATCACGTGGCACCACAGGACCCGGAAGCACATAAACAAAGGCTTTCAAAATAAGCAGATGAAGAAATCAAACAGCTGCTAGGTCTCCAAAAAGATCCTTTAATGTAACCAGGCACAGTAAAAATCCACAATATCTTTCAAGCGCTTTCACTCGACCACATGCGAGCTTTCTCAAGGCAAACAACCTTGCTGGAAGTTCATTCAAATTAAATACTTCCAGAGTCATCACATGACTTCCTGTGAACCTTTCCCAACAGGAAAATCACAATATAAGGAAATTCTAAAATACATTCTTATTATCATTAAAAATAATTCATTTTCTAAAAATAATTCAATTTCTAAAAATGTATTGGCGACTGAATAGCATATTGAACTTAAAATTGAATCAAACTATTAAAATGTGTCATAAAACAATTCTGTAAAATATTTTTATAGTTTTATAATACAAATAAGTGCAGTAACCCCTTTTAACCATCGGGGGTGAAATCAAAACCCCAATTTAAAGCCTAGAGTTACTAACTGGCATTGTAAAACATTTCTTATCTGAGTTGCCAATGTATAACATTCCATATATCATATTATAAAATCTTATGGATTCAAAAGTGAATAAAACAATAGATGTCATGTTGTGCTAAACTGTGTTATAGACGAGCTTGCCTCAATTTCAAAACACTAGTGATGTTAAGGGTGTCATTCAGACCTGGGTATCTAGTAGCGTCTAACCGGAGCTAACAAAATAACTCACGGTATTCTAATTTTGACTCCCAACTACCCCCTCTTATATCCGATTGTACCTGTTCCAACACCATAAACTTTATGTCCATGTCCTTACACGTCAAGGAGTGTTTATAAAAGGCATTACTTTCCTTTCTTACATTGATGTCATTGAAGTGTTCGTAAACCCTTCTCCTAAACACCCTTTCAGTTTTCCCAATGTAAAAAGCATGGCACGTAACACAGCAACCAAGATAGACCACACCCTTGGATCCACAGTTAAAATGTTTGTTGGAACGGAACTTAAATCTTCTGGAGGGAAGGTAGTAGGACCCCGAATTTAGCATAGCGTGACATTGCTTGCACATCCCACAGGGATAAGTGCCTAATTTCTTTCTGTTGTGATTCTGTGGATCCTCTAACCTAATATCTAAAAGTTCTTTCAAATTCCTGCCCCTTTTCCTAACAAAAGAGGGGTAACTGGGCATAGAATTCTTAAGATCTTCCTGAAGTCTGAGAATGGGCCAATATTTCTTGATAATCTTCTCGATTTGATCCGAGTTGTTGGAGAAAGTGTGTATAAAATATTTTTTTCCTTGTGAAGTGTGTTTTGAAGGGTTTGGGGACATCTCATTAACCCCCACCCCCAATAAAGGAGGATATTTACTTGCCCTCTTCTCAGAAATTTCTACAACTAGTGCTTCTACCAGGGCTTCCGGATATTGTTTGTCCATAAAGAATCCCTTTAAAATGGAAACTTCCTCATTGAAAAGTTCGTCCGTGCTGGACATTTGTGAAGCCCTAATTAGTTGACCCTTCACTATCGCCTTATTTTGATAGAAGGGATGTCCACTGTGGTAATTCAGGAATGCATTAGAAAAAGTGCTTTTCCTGTAAATCTTAGACTGAAAACAACTATTTGAATAATCCTTCACTAGTGAAATGTCTAAATAATCGAGTTGGTGTTTACTGATATTATAAGTAAAACTAAAAAATGTGGTCGTCCTGCTGATGTAATCTATGAATTCCATTAAACTTCGTTCATTTCCCATCCACATAAAGGAGATATCGTCCAGAAATCATCTATAGTATAAGATGTCCTGATACCATGTACTGGTAAAAATATATTTCTTTTCCCATTGGTATAATACCAAATTTGCGTACATGGAGGCACAAGAGGCACCCATTGCCACACCTTTTTTCTCAAGATAAAATTCCCCCTTAAAATGAATGAAGTTATTTTCTAGAACTAATTCCATAAATTCCAGAATTAAATTAGTAAACTTGGCCCCCAGTTGGACTTCATTAGATAAGTAAGTTCCTAACCACTCCAGGCCTGTGTTGTGTGGAATACTAGGAAATAAGTCGACCACATCCACAGTGACCATAAACATCTCGGGTAAAAATAAACTCTGATCCACTCCTTTGAGGTAGTCCCATGAATCCTTACATATGTGTTTAATTTTCTCTACATGTTGTTTTAAGAAGTCGATAAATTTGGCTAAGGGTTCTGTGACGCTTCCACCCCCTGAAACTATAGGTCTAAATTTCAGGGGGTTCAAATTCTTATGTGTCTTTGGAATTCCAAAAATCTGGGCAACCTTGGGTTTTTTTACTAATAAATAGTTATATAACTTTTCATTAATGGCATTTTGCATTAAATAGTCATATAGTGAATAATTTATTTTAGCTTGAGCTATATTGATCTCATTTCTTGAGACAAGTTCATATTGTTCAGTATCCTGTAACACAGTGTGCAAGGCAGCCTCATAGTCCCAGGTATACATCAAGACAGCACCTCCCCCCTTGTCCGGTTTCATAACCCTACACCCCTCCATTTTGAGCTTTTTAATTAAAGTCAACTCATCCTCAGTAATATTGTCAGTTGTTTTAAAATAATCTTTCTCATTAAGTTTTCTAATGTCAGTCTCAACCAACTCCTCAAAGATTTTAATGGTGGGGTGGACAGGCGGGTTGAAGGTACTTTTTCTTGTAAGAGTCTTTTCAAGGTTTCGTTCATCTTTAAACAATAAGTTAAAATTAAGCTGCCTCATAAAAAGCTTTAAATCAATCAAGGTTGTAACCATGGGGGAAGGCCTGAGGGGAACACAATGAAAACCCTTGGAAAGTAAACTGAAAAAATTGTCTGTTATTGATAGATCGGTGTAATTAAAAATAGTAAAATTGTCTTTCCTATGTTTAATTTGTTTCCCTTGAAATAATGTTGTGCTATTGTCCTCATTCACTATAGTTCTTGAAATTAGTTCGTCGGGTGATTCCAACTGTTGTATTGTTCCCTTCGCCCCCTCCCTCTCTTCTGGGGGTAATAAAAATCCTGGGCAGTTACATTCCTATTCTTCTGTGCTATTCTCTCACTTCTT
Organism: Protopterus annectens; assembly: GCF_019279795.1. NCBI lineage: Eukaryota > Metazoa > Chordata > Ceratodontiformes > Protopteridae > Protopterus > Protopterus annectens. The sequence continues at coordinate 954,020,966 of NC_056733.1, read as the reverse complement.
CTGAGATTGTCATTTCCTTCCCTTGTAGGTTCCCCTTGCCTATTACTTTCTCCCCTTTCATAAAAGACATTTTCAGAAGTGTTGTTGTTGCTTCTTCCTTTTATAATTGGGAGGGGGTAGGCTCTACCTTCCTTGTATTCAATTAGGTCCCTCTCTAATTTCCTAATTTTTCGATTAAGTACCCTAAAACAATGCTGGTCTACATCACTAAACAACTTGTCATAGTCCCTCTTAACTGAGCTAAAAGTTTCATCTTTTAACATATTTGCATTGAGTTCATCTAAATCTTTTAACAAAACAGTCATTTTTTTCTCATAGTCCATCACCATGCATTTTAACATGTCTAAACTTGCTTTGTTGAAAATTTCACAAAGTTGGTCATATAAATCAGAACCATGTTGTACATTGTTAGGGAACTTAAAAAACCTTAAGCCCTTAGGAATTCTCTGTACATTAATACACTCATTTAAATAATCAACTTCCATCTGTTTGTTCTTATAAGAATACAGTTTGTCTTTAAAATCAAAAAAGACATTATCAAGATTTTTATAATTATCATGAAGCACAGTACCTTTTCTGAAATTAAACTGTTGTTTTGTCCAAGATTTGAAGTCAAAGGACTTCCTCTGCTCATTTGACACAGGAGCAGTCTGGTTGTTTGATTTAACATGGTCAAAACAATTCGAATTCGAATTACTGTGATTGCCTCCTCTCTCAGCGTTCCTTGTAGCATTTCCAGACCCAACCACTTCAGCAAGTGTTATGGGGGGATTGTTGAATTGTTGTTGGTTCCCAGGTATCTTGGAAACTGTTAGTTGTGTCCGCTGTTGAACCATTGAAGTCAGTTGTGTCAATAGTGCTAAAACCTGTTTAAACTCAGCCCTAGAAACTGGGGCTGTTTCAGCATCTTCACAATCGGCTCTCAGTACTGCCGGAGTGTGGGTGAAGCCGCTGGCTTCTGTTCCTTCTGCCATGTGTAATAGTCGACAAAAAACACCAAAACTAAAAGCAAAATCAAACCAAGAATGAAAATCACGTGGCACCACAAGACCCGGAAGCACGTAAACAAAGCCTTTCAAAATAAGCAGATGAAGAAATCAAACAGCTGCTAGGTCTCCAAAAAGATCCTTTAATGTAACCAGGCACAGTAAAAATCCACAATATCTTCCAAGCGCTTTCACTCGACCACATGCGAGCTTTCTCAAGGCAAACAACCTTGCTGGAAGTTCATTCAAATTAAATACTTCCAGAGTCATCACATGACTTCCTGTGAACCTTTCCCAACAGGAAAATCACCATATAAGGAAATTCTAACATACATTCTTATTATCATTAAAAATAATTCATTTTCTAAAAATAATTCATTTTCTAAAAATGTCTTGGCGACTGAATAGCATATTGAACTTAAAATTGAATCAAACTATTAAAATGTGTCATAAAACAATTCTGTAAAATGTTTTTATAGTTTTATAATACAAATAAGTGCAGTAACCCCTTTTAACCATCGGGGGTGAAATCAAAACCCCAATTTAAAGCCTAGAGTTACTAACTGGCATTGTAAAACATTTCTTATCTGAGTTGCCAATGTATAACATTCCATATATCATATTATAAAATCTTATGGATTCAAAAGTGAATAAAACAATAGATGTCATGTTGTGCTAAACTGTGTTATAGACAGACTTGCCTCAATTTCAAAACACTAGTGATGTTAAGGGTGTCATTCAGACCTGGGTATCTAGTAGCATCTAACCGGAGCTGCCAAAATAGCTCACGGTATTCTAATTTTGACTCCCAACTACCCCCTCTTATATCCGATTGTACCTGTTCCAACACCATAAACTTTATGTCCATGTCCTTACACGTCAAGGAGTGTTTATAAAAGGCATTACTTTCCTTCCTTACATTGATGTCATTGAAGTGTTCGTAAACCCTTCTCCTAAACACCCTTTTGGTTTTCCCAATGTAAAAAGCATGGCACGTAACACAGCAACCAAGATAGACCACACCCTTGGATCCATAGTTAAAATGTTTGTTGGAACGGAACTTAAATCTTCTGGAGGGAAGGTAGTAGGACCCCGAATTTAGCATAGCGTGATATTGCTTGCACATCCCACAGGGATAAGTGCCTAATTTCTTTCTATTGTGATTAGGCTGCCTTGCACACTGTGTTACAGGATACTGAACAATATGAACTTGTCTCAAGAAATGAGATCAATATAGCTCAAGCTAAAATAAATTATTCACTATATGACCATTTAATGCAAAATGCCATTAATGAAAAGTTATATAACTATTTATTAGTAAAAAAACCCAAGGTTGCCCAGATTTTTGGAATTCCAAAGACACATAAGAATTTGAACCCCCTGAAATTTAGACCTATAGTTTCAGGGGGTGGAACCGTCACAGAACCCTTAGCCAAATTTATCGACTTCTCCTTAAAACAACATGTAGAGAAAATTAAACACATATGTAAGGATTCATGGGACTACCTCAAAGGAGTGGATCAGAGTTTATTTTTATCTGAGATGTTTATGGTCACTGTGGATGTGGTCGACTTATTTCCTAGTATTCCACACAACACAGGCCTGGAGTGGTTAGGAACTTACTTATCTAATGAAGTCCAACTGGGGGCCAAGTTTACTAATTTAATTCTGGAATTTATGGAATTAGTTCTAGAAAATAACTTCATTCATTTTAAGGGGGAATTTTATCGTCAGAAAAAAGGTGTGGCAATGGGTGCCTCTTGTGCCTCCATGTATAAATTTGGTATTATACCAATGGGAAAAGAAATATATTTTTACCAGTACATGGTATCAGGACATCTTATACTATAGAAGATTTCTGGATGATATCTCCTTTATGTGGATGGGAAATGAACAAAGTTTAATGGAATTCATAGATTACATCAACAGGACGACCACATTTTTTAGTTTTACTTATAATATCAGTAAACACCAACTCGATTATTTAGACATTTCACTAGTGAAGGATTATCCAAGTAGTTGTTTTCAGTCTAAGATTTACAGGAAAAGCACTTTTTCAAATGCATTCCTGAATTACCACAGTGGACATCCCTTCTATCAAAAGAAGGCGATAGTGAAGGGTCAACTAATTAGGGCTTCAAGAATGTCCAGCACGGACGAACTTTTCAATGAGGAAGTTTCCATTTTAAAGGGATTCTTTATGGACAAACAATATCCGGAAGCCCTGGTAGAAGCACTAGTTGTAGAAATTTCTGAGAAGAGGGCAAATAAATATCCTCCTTTATTGGGGGTGGGGGTTAATGAGATGTCCCCAAACCCTTCAAAACACACTTCACAAGGAAAAAATAGTTTTATACACACTTTCTCCAACAACTCAGATCAAATCGAGAAGATTATCAAGAAATATTGGCCCATTCTCAGACTTCAGGAAGATCTTAAGAATTCTATGCCCAGTTACCCCTCTTTTGTTAGGAAAAGGGGCAGGAATTTGAAAGAACTTTTAGATATTAGGTTAGAGGATCCACAGAATCACAATAGAAAGAAATTAGGCACTTATCCCTGTGGGATGTGCAAGCAATGTCACGCTATGCTAAATTCGGGGTCCTACTACCTTCCCTCCAGAAGATTTAAGTTCCGTTCCAACAAACATTTTAACTGTGGATCCAAGGGTGTGGTCTATCTTGGTTGCTGTGTTACGTGCCATGCTTTTTACATTGGGAAAACCGAAAGGGTGTTTAGGAGAAGGGTTTACGAACACTTCAATGACATATATGTAAGGAAGGAAAGTAATGCCTTTTATAAACACTCCTTGATGTGTAAGGACATGGACATAAAGTTTATACTGTTGGAACAGGTACAATCGGATATAAGAGGGGGTAGTTGGGAGTCAAAATTAGAATACCGTGAGCTATTTTGGCAGCTCCGGTTAGACGCTACTAGATACCCAGGTCTGAATGACACCCTTAACATCACTAATGTTTTGAAATTGAGGCAAGCTCGTCTATAACACAGTTTAGCACAACATGACATCTATTGTTTTATTCACTTTTGAATCCATAAGATTTTATAATATGATATATGGAATGTTATACATTGGCAACTCAGATAAGAAATGTTTTACAATGCCAGTTAGTAACTCTAGGCTTTAAATTGGGGTTTTGATTTCACCCCCGATGGTTAAAAGGGGTTACTGCACTTATTTGTATTATAAAACTATAAAAATATTTTACAGAATTGTTTTATGACACATTTTAATAGTTTGATTCAATTTTAAGTTCAATATCCTATTCAGTCGCCATGACATTTTTAGAAAATGAATTATTTTTAGAAAATGAATTATTTTTAATGATAATAAGAATGTATTTTAGAATTTCCTTATATGGTGATTTTCCTGTTGGGAAATGTTCACAGGAAGTCATGTGATGACTCTGGAAGTATTTAATTTGAATGAACTTCCAGCAAGGTTGTTTGCCTTGAGAAAGCTCGCATGTGGTCAAGTGAAAGCGCTTGGAAGATATTGTGGATTTTTACTGTGCCTGGTTACATTAAAGGATCTTTTTGGAGACCTAGCAGCTGTTTGATTTCTTCATCTGCTTATTTTGAAAGCCTTTGTTTACGTGCTTCCGGGTCCTGAGATATGGTTAAGAAGTAACAATAATAATTATTTAGAGGGACTGACAAATGTTAAAGAATTATAGAATAGGGGGAATCTCACAGAACAAGAAGAGGAGCAACTGCAGACTGCTAAACATAAAATAAGGGATTACCTTGATAACATGCATGAGTTTAGAAAGACTGATGTTAAGCAACAGTTTTTTGATAAAAACTCTATAGTACAAAAACTTTTACACAATGACTCAAGGAACAGAAAGTAGAAAGGGCTGTCACCAAGCTTAGGGAGCCTACAACAAGGAAGATAACAGGGGATCCTGTAGAAGTATTAGAAATATTTTGGGAATTATATGAAAGTTTATATAAAGCAAAGAGAAATGGTAATCAAGAAAAGGTACAAATGGGAATGTTTATGCAAGAATGAAATATGCCAATGTTAGAGGTAGAGCAGGCTTAATTACTAACAGCTAGGATAGGAAGAAATGAGATAAAAATGGTGATGTATAACCAATCTACAGGAAAATCCCCAGGAATAGATAACATTCCTGTGAAAGTTTGGAAGCTAGGAGGAAAAAAATTATAAAGATCTGGAAGGTTTTGTTTAAGAGTATTTTCTGAGGAGAACTACTAACATCCTGGAAGAAAGTGGTGGTAGCTGTAATATCTAAAGAGGGCAATGATCCACCAGATCCAATTTCATAGTGGCCCATTTCAATACTAAACCATGATTATAATGTATTTATGTCTATAATATATAATTGATAGATATGTATCAATATGGTTCTGTGGAGGGGAGGCAAACATTTGACAACATTAACAGAACAGTGATGATCCAGAGAGAAGCAGAATGTAAGAAAATATCGCTGTTGTTGGTGGGTCTTGATGCACTGAAAGCATTTGACAGAGTAAGCTGGGATTTTATGAGCAGAGCAATAGAAATATTTGCATTCCCTAATAAAATTATAAGGTTGATTAGGAGGATATATGAGGGATCAGAGGCAAATATTAAAGTGGGTGGGGTCCTCTCTGATAATCTCTGCTTGAGCAGAAAAAACAGGCAGAGGTGTCCTCTCTCCCCTTTGTTATTGCATTATATTTAATACCATTGGCAAAGAAAATAAGGGACTTAAAAATTCAAGGATGCAATTGGTATGGTAGTCAAAAAGCTGGCTCTATTTACAGATGACATTATTTCATATCTGACAAAACCAGAATGGGATATTACAGTGCTGTGGAACATACTGGTCTACTTTGTTTCATTGAATCTCATTCCAGTGAATTTCATTTCACCCTGACCACTTCACTGAAACTCAAATTACTGAAAACTCATTTCACTGAACTGCAGTTAGTATACATGACACTGTGTAGAATACTGTAAGGCAAGTAAAAGGTATATGCCCTTTTCCCCATTGTAGTGCAGTCCTGGAGTTAGTATATATATATATATATATATATATATAGTTAGGTATGGTTTGGGGGGCACAGCCCCCCACATTGGAGGGTGTGGGGGATGTACCCCCCCCCACTTAGTTTGAGTACATATTGTCTTCTGGAGAGAGTAAGTCATTGGTGTTGCAACTATGCATGTCTATTGTTTAAGATGTATTGCTTTGAGGTTTTTGGTAAAATGCAATATAAAACAAACAAGATGGGGGGCTACATCCCCCACACCCACCAATGTGGGGGGCTGTGCTCCCCACACACCCCTAACTATATATACTAACTCCAGGATCACACTACAATGGGGGAAAGGGCATATACCTCTTACCTGCCTTACAGTACTCTACACAGTGCCATATATACTAAGTTCAGTTTAGTGAAATGAGATTCAGTGAAAGGAGTTTTCAGTAATTTGTGTTTTCAGCGAAGTTGTCAGGGTGAAATGAAATTCAGTGAAATGAGAGTCAACGAAACAAAGTAGACCCGGAACATATTGACACAGTTTCAAATATTTTCAGGATACATCATTAATGAAGCTAAAACAAAGGCAATAGCAATACATTATGTACCCACACATGAATTGGTTCAGCAATATCCATATTTATGGGTACATCAGAGTCAGAACATATTTCTTTTATTTATTTTTTTATTTTACATTTGTTAACCGGGGAAGTCCGACTGGACACAGGTCCATTTTCAGCAGAGGCCAGGGGAGAAAAGCTCCACATAAAATTAAAAATGTATACATACAAGAATACAAATAGGCATACATAAGCAAGCATTAACAATTTCTAGGTAGTTTCAGTAGTGAATGACGCATGCAAGAAAAACTTGTTACATTTTTTTTTCACTAGAAGAAGGTTGCTCGTTCTGATCAGAACTTTACATTAGTTAAACAGGTCAACAGGTCTACTGGTTCTGTAAAGGAATTATCATTGGAATAGTTGGATCATGTTGGATTCCTAGCAACAGTGCAGAGTATGGATTAACCTGGGAGTAGCATGAGCAAAGCCAGTTATTTAAGTCATGGGAACAGTGCAGAGTGTGGATTAACCTGGGAGTAGCATGGACAAAGCCAGTTATTTAAGTCATAGGAACAGTGCAAAGTATGGATTAACCTGGGAGTAGCATGGACAAAGCCAGTTATTTAAGTCATGGGAACAGTGCAGAGTGTTGATTAACCTGGGAGTAGCATGGACAAAGCCAGTTATTTAAGTCTTGGGAACAGTGCAGAGTGTGGATTAACGTGGGAGTAGCATGGACAAAGCCAGTTATTTAAGTCATGCGAACAGTGCAGAGTGTGGATTAACCTGGGAGTAGCATGGACAAAGCCAGTTATTTAAGTCATGGGAACAGTGCAGAGTGTGGATTAACCTGGGAGTAGCATGGACAAAGCCAGTTATTTAAGTCATGGGAACAGTGCAGAGTGTGGATTAACCTGGGAGTAGCATGGACAAAGCCAGTTATTTAAGTCATGGGAACAGTGCAGAGTGTGGATTAACCTGGGAGTATCATGAGCAAAGCCAGTTATTTAAGTCATGGGAACAGTGCAGAGTGTGGATTAACCTGGGAGTAGCATGGACAAAGCCAGTTATTTAAGTCATGGGAACAGTGCAGAGTGTGGATTATCCTGGGAGTAGCATGGACAAAGCCAGTTATTTAAGTCATTGGAACAGTGCAGAGTGTGGATTAACCTGGGAGTAGCATGAGCAAATTCAGTTATTTAAGTCATGGGAACAGTGCAGAGTGTGGATTAATCTGGGGAGTAGCATGGACAAAGCCAGTTATTTAAGTCATGGGAACAGTGCAGAGTCTGGATTAACCTGGGAGTAGCATGAGCAAAGCCAGTTATTTAAGTCATGGGAACAGTGCAGAGTGTGGATTAACCTGGGCGTAGCATGGACAAAGCCAGTTATTTAAGTCATGGGAACAGTGCAGAGTGTGGATTAACCTGGGAGTAGCATGGACAAAGCCAGTTATTTAAGTCATGGGAACAGTGCAGAGTGTGGATTAACCTGGGAGTAGCATGGACAAAGCCAGTTATTTAAGTCATGGGAACAGTGCAGAGTGTGGATTAACCTGGGGAGTAGTATGGACAAAGCCAGTTATTTAAGTCATGGGAACAGTGCAGAGTGTGGATTAACCTGAGAGTAACATGGACAAAGCCAGTTATTTAAGTCATGGGAACAGTACAGAGTGTGGATTAACCTGGGAGTAGCATGGACAAAGCCAGTTATTTAAGTCATGGGAACAGTGCAGAGTGTGGATTAACCTGAGAGTAACATGGACAAAGCCAGTTATTTAAGTCATGGGAACAGTGCAGAGTGTGGATTAACCTGGGAGTAGCATGGACAAAGCCAGTTATTTAAGTCATGGGAACAGTGCAGAGTGTGGATTAACCTGGGAGTAGCATGGACAAAGCCAGTTATTTAAGTCATGGGAACAGTGCAGAGTGTGGATTAACCTGGGAGTAGCATGGACAAAGCCAGTTATTTAAGTGATGGGAACAGTGCAGAGTCTGGATAAACCTGGGAGTAGCATGGACAAAGCCAGTTATTTAAATCATGGGAACAGTGCAGAGTGTGGATTAACCTGGGGAGTAGCATGAGCAAAGCCAGTTATTTAAGTCATGGGAACAGTGCACAGTGTGGGTTAACCTGGGAGTAGCATGGACAAAGCCAGTTATTTAAGTCATGGGAACAGTGCAGAGTGTGGATTAACCTGGGAGTAGCATGAGCAAAGCCAGTTATTTAAGTCATGGGAACAGTGCAGAGTGTGGATTAATCTGGGGAGTAGCATGAGCAAAGCCAGTTATTTAAGTCATGGGAACAGTGCAGAGTGTGGATTAACCTGGGAGTAGCATGGACAAAGCCAGTTATTTAAGTCATGGGAACAGTGCAGAGTGTGGATTAACCTGGGAGTAGCATGAGCAAAGCCAGTTATTTAAGTCATGGGAACAGTGCAGAGTGTGGATTAACCTGGGAGTAGCATGAGCAAAGCCAGTTATTTAAGTCATGGGAACAGTGCAGAGTGTGGATTAACCTGGGGAGTAGTATGGACAAAGCCAGTTATTTAAGTCATGGGAACAGTGCAGAGTGTGGATTAACCTAGGGAGTAGCATGGACAAAGCCAGTTATTTAAGTCATGGGAACAGTGCAGAGTGTGGATTAACCTGGGAGTAGCATGAGCAAAGCCAGTTATTTAAGTCATGGGAACAGTACAGAGTGTGAATTAACCTGGGAGTAGCATGGACAAAGCCAGTTATTTAGGTCATGGGAACAGTGCAGAGTGTGGATTAACCTGGGAGTAGCATGGACAAAGCCAGTTATTTAAGTCATGGGAACAGTGCAGAGTGTGGATTAACCTGGGGAGTAGCATGAGCAAAGCCAGTTATTTAAGTCATGGGAACAGTGCAGAATGTGGATTAACCTGGGAGTAGCATGGACAAAGCCAATTATTTAAGTCATGGGAACAGTACAGAGTGTGGATTAACCTGGGAGTAGCATGGACAAAGCCAGTTATTTAAGTCATGGGAACAGTGCAGAGTGTGGATTAACCTGAGAGTAACATGGACAAAGCCAGTTATTTAAGTCATGGGAACAGTACAGAGTGTGGATTAACCTGGGAGTAGCATGAGCAAAGCCAGTTATTTAAGTCATGGGAACAGTGCAGAGTGTGGATTAATCTGGGGAGTAGCATGGACAAAGCCAGTTATTTAAGTCATGGGAACAGTGCAGAGTGTGGATTAATCTGGGGAGTAGCATGGATAAAGCCAGTTATTTAAGTCATGGGAACAGTGCAGAGTCTGGATTAACCTGGGAGTAGCATGGACAAAGCCAGTTATTTAAGTCATGGGAACAGTGCAGAGTCTGGATTAACCTGGGAGTAGCATGGACAAAGCCAGTTATTTAAGTCATGGGAACAGTGCAGATTGTGGATTAACCTGGGAGTAGCATGAGCAGAGCCAGGAACCTGGCAGTACCACTAGAATAATTACAGTGCTAACTATAATACCTGGAAAACTGCTTCTTTCCTTGCATAAGTACAAATAACAGTAGTAGAAACTCCTCTGTGCTGAGTTCTGCACTCAACGACTGCTCCCACTAAGACCCTGTGAACTCCTGGCGGTGAATGCTGACGTCAGGAAGTTATCAAATAATCCTTCAGGTTCACTGCTAACTTTAAACTGAATTACATTTGGTACTGCCTGTCCGCTTGCCCGGTCGTATCTCCCGGCCTAAAGGTAACTCACATATAGACAAGTAACCTTAACTGTGTGTCTACTGAAGTGTTTTGGAGCTTTTTGTTATCATATTAGCTTGTGATCTTTTTTACTGCTTTGCATTGCACTGTTATACCTAGTACTGCTGTTGCGAGAATACACTGTGGCATGTCTGCTTGCTAGCTGTAGATGTGAAGATCTAACTCAAAAGTTCTACACGTGCTGGTGACGCACATCTGGCGTCTTTTTACCAAATCGTATAGCGACTAGGTCTGACGATATTTGAACCTATTATAAAGTATCTGAATGTGTATTTGACACATATTTGGTGTCATTTTGCTTATATCTAATAAGTGACTTGGTTTTTACTGCTGAAGCAAAAAACAAAGTGTCTGCACGTGTTTTTTGATATAAAGTTGGCGTCCTCTTTCAAACTCAATTAACGACCTGTATTGAGCTGTACCTTTGTCAAGATTTACTAGAGATTGTTGACTAAACTTTGTAATACTGCTTTGTGCTGTACTTTGGTTAAAAGCAACCAGTGAGAAAAGACTAAACTTTGCAAGATTGCTTGTATGAAACTGACTCACCAAATGGTACTGATGTGATAGTGTCTGAGACACGCACTGTTTTTATATAATGTTTTAAACACTTTTTCCAGACTGTATGTGGGTTTAAGCGTAAAGCTGTTTTAATCTGCGTTTTCCTAGTTTAACCTTAGTTATTCTAACATCCTATCTCTTTCCCTTGTATCACAGGAAGCCCCCCACCCTAACTTAACAACGCGTGGTTCCCAAGACCCAAAACGCTCCTACCTGGACTACTCACTACAGCGAATGCTCTGACCAGTACTTACCTCCTAAAAGGAAAACAAAAAAACTTTAACCTAACCTCTATTAAAAATACAGGGTAAATTCAAAGCATTGTTATCTCTTTAATAGCTAAGAATAGCGTTCTAGTCTCAGGAACCTGGCAGTACCACTAGAATAATTACAGTGCTAACTATAATACCTGGAAAACTGCTTCTTTCCTTGCATAAGTACAAATAACAGTAGTAGAAACTCCTCTGTGCTGAGTTCTGCACTCAACGACTGCTCCCACTAAGACCCTGTGAACTCCTGGCGGTGTATGCCCCGCTCCGCTTTGCTCGGGCTCCGCTCCGCTCCCCTCCCTGCCCCCTTATCCCACCCGCCCCCAGTACCCCTACATTTATAGGAATAGCCAGCCCCTCCCACTTTCCCCCCTTGCAAATCCAAAGCTCCCCTGACTCACCCTACTACTCCTCCCACCCCTAGGCCCACCCCCATTACCAAATCTAACACTAAGTCTCTTCCCCCTCCCAATACCCTCTCCCTATCTCCATCATGGCCAAATTCATTTATTCTATCACCCCCCTCACATCAATACTACTCGTCACTATCTATTTCTTAACAAAGTATGAAAACCAATCTCTGATAGGAATCCCCTTCCCTAAACGCCACACTAACTCCCAATCCAATCTCTATGTCATTTCTATTCCACCTTCACTCTACCAGGACAAAACTATATCCCCCAAAGTAGTCCATCCCACACTTCACCACCCTAAAACTCCAACTAACAAAACCAACCTCAAATTACTATTTAAACTACAAAGATTTTTAGTTTACCTGAAAAATCGAATAATCATAGATGGTGATATCCATCCTAACCCAGGTCCCACCACTGTGCCAGACTCTAACCCCTCTAAATTAACCTGAAAATCTACCGACTCCCTTCTAATACTACATCTGAACCTAAGAAGCATTAATAACAAAATTCACAACCTACATGCCATGATAGCTACTCACTCCCCTGACATTATGTGTCTAACTGAAACATAGCTAAAACCCACCACTAAGGATCAAGAGATCCTCCCACCCGGGTATAATATCTTCAGGGCTGATCGTGCAAAGAAAAAAGGGGGAGGAATAGCTGTTATGTTTAGAAATACCCTGAATATCCTTAGGAATCCATTACAACCCCCTATAATCTCTAACTTAGAATTTATTGCCCTAAAGATATGCCTAAACACTCAAAAATGCATCAACCTCATTGTTACCTATATCCCACCAGGGAAGAATACAGAAAACCTGGAGCAAACCCTGTGCTGGTTAGCCACCAGCTACCCACAAGAAACCATAGTACTTGGGGACGTTAATATTGACTGGTCTCTCTGTTCTACCCATACAACCCCACAACCTATTAACCTATATGGTTTTTCCCAACATATCCTATCCCCAACCAGAATAGGCAATACTCTCCAAAAAGAAAGTACCATTGACTGGATCCTTACCAATAGAGACTCAAACAACTATACCACAGGCACCCTTGCCAGTGACCTCAGTGACCACCTAATAACTTATATTATTAAACATAAATGCCCAACTTCCAACCCCCACCCTTATATAGACTAATCAGAAACAAAAAGAAATTTATCCCACAACTATTTCTTGCTGACCTAAAATCCTGCAACTGGACCATATTAAAAACTCTACCCCTCCAGGAGAGTGTGTCCCACTTCAACGACACATTCCTTAAGATACTTGACTCACATGCCCCACATAGACAAATTAGATCCAAAGTACGTATAGCACCTTGGCTAACTAGAGAAACAAAAAACAAAATTAAACTCCGTGACCAAGCCTGGGATAAATGGAGAGCCACAAAAACCCCCCAAGATCGTACTAAATTTCAAAAGCTAAGAAACACTACTAAAACAGCCATTACCCAAGACAAAAAACAATACTTCTGCCACCTCCAGCATAAACACCAGAACAACCCAAAGAAATTCTGGGCAGGTTTTAACAACCTCCTGCACCCAGGTAAAACTACTACCCCAACCCCCGAGAAACTTATTGAGAAAGGGCAGGAAGAAGTAGCCAATACCTTTAACTCCTTCTTCACCGAGACAATCCAAACTCTAGCCAGTCAACTAACCTCCTCTCCCCCATCTGCCACACAACCCCATGATGATGCCCCTACCCCTTTCATTTTAAAGCCAGTCTCTTCCTCTTACATACGTACCCTCTTAAAAAAGCTCAAACCAACCACCCTAGTGGCTGATCACCTCCCAGCGGAATTCTTACAAATTGCGTCTGATGTAATCGCTTACCCTATATCAATCCTTATCAATAGAACTATAACTGAAGCTAGCATCCCCTCTATTTGGAAGATTTCTTACATCATTCCGCTTCACAAAGGAGGTACCTCCACGGAAATATCAAACTATAGACCAATAGCTATACTGTCCCCAATAGCGAAAATTATGGAAAGATGCATCCACAAACAACTCCTTCACTACCTAACCTGTAATCATCTCTTGTCCAACTCCCAGCACGGCTTTCGCCCCCACCACAGTACAACCACTGCCCTCCTTTCCTTTGTCGACTCCATTAATAACAATCGCAATAACAAACTAATATCCTCCGCCCTCTTTCTTGACCTATCAAAAGCATTCAATATGGTCAATCACCAGCTCCTTCTTAACACCCTTGCAACCCTACATCTGGACACCCCAGCACTAACCTGGTTCAAGGCTTACCTCACTGGTAGGCAACAAGCTGTCCTGTGGCAAAACAGACTATCAGGCCTGCTCCCCAATAACATAGGCGTTCCTCAGGGCTCAATATTGGGTCCACTTCTGTTTTCCATCTTCATAAATGACCTTCACTCAGTCATCCCTAAATCCACCTGCATCCAATATGCCGATGACTCCACCTTGATCTGCTCAGATGTCTCCCTCTTGAATCTCCAAACCACCACTCAACTCTGTTTTACTCTAGTAGAAAAATGGTTCACCGACTTGAAACTCCTACTCAATCCAACTAAAACCAAATTACTACTATTTTTCTCCAACGTCTTCTCACCCCTAGGAAAAGAACTCCCAAATAATAACAATACAACCTTCCATGTTAAATCCAACAATGGGACTATCATAACCCCTGTCACCAGTACCAAATTACTAGGTGTAACTATTGATCATAAGCTCAAATTTGACATACACATTACCCAAACCGTAAAATCTGTTAACAAAAAACTTGGATCCATGTACAGAATAAAAAACTTTTTAACTCCTACTGCCAAATTAACTATTGCCCGCACACATCTCCTCTCCACCCTCCTCTATGCTTCCCCAGTCCTTTCTTTCCACAATAAACATGAACTTAACATGCTCTCTCTTGCCTATAACCAAAGCCAGTTATTTAAGTCATGGGAACAGTGCAGAGTGTGGATTAACCTGGGGAGTAGTATGGACAAAGCCAGTTATTTAAGTCATGGGAACAGTGCACATTGCTAGATTTATAACAGGTTCCCCATATCGCACCCAACATTGTCTTAACCTGAGGAAACTTGGCTGGTTGGAACTGCCCAACCTTCTCAAACTTAACCAACTCACTGAAGCTTGTAAAATAATCAACCAACCAGATAGAACTCCCTCACTGTGTAGCATTCTGACCCCATACACTAACCTTAATAGTCTTCGATCATCCAACAGCACCCAGATCCTAACCATTAAAGCTAAGAACTCGGGTGGTGATGCCCTCTATGCCAACTCCATTGGCAAGCCGTGGAACTCCCTGCCAAACTACCTTAGAATTACAACCTCGCACAATCAGTTCAAAAACAACCTTAAAGAATATCTCAAGACACAATGGCTATGCCCATGTCGTGAACCTGACTAACTATATATCTCAAACCCATCTAGTCCCATATCTCCTTAGTCCATGTTCCTTACGCAGATCTTTAAAATCTCTCAACCCTAATTGTAAGCGGGTGATTCTTGAACTAGTCTATATACTATTAGTATATAAGAAATCACTGCTATGTATAACCTGCTGTTTGCTCTTTTGTCTTATATAACATCTATGAAATTTTTTTCTCATCTTGTAAATGTAACATGTACCCTCTTTTTATAACTTGTATTTTCAACTTGTATTAACCATTATGTTGGAGCTTTTCTCCTCGGGCCTCTACTGAAAAAGGATATGTATCCAGCTAGACTAGCCCGGTTAACAAATGTAAAATAAATAAATAAATAAATAAATATTTAAGTCATGGGAACAGTGCAGAGTGTGGATTAACCTGGGAGTAGCATGGACAAAGCCAGTTATTTAAGTCATGGGAACAGTGCAGAGTGTGGATTAACCTGGGAGTAGCATGGACAAAGCCAGTTATTTAAGTCATGGGAACAGTGCAGAGTGTGGATTAACCTGGGAGTAGCATGGACAAAGCCAGTTATTTAAGTCATGGGAACAGTGCAGAGTGTGGATTAACCTGGGAGTAGCATGGACAAAGCCAGTTATTTAAGTCATGGGAACAGTGCAGAGTGTGGATTAACCTGGGAGTAGCATGGACAAAGCCAGTTATTTAAGTCATGGGAACAGTGCAGAGTGTGAATTAACCTGGGAGTAGCATGGACAAAGCCAGTTATTTAAGTCATGGGAACAGTGCAGAGTGTGGATTAACCTGGGAGTAGCATGGACAAAGCCAGTTATTTAAGTCATGGGAACAGTGCAGAGTGTGGATTAACCTGGGGAGTAGTATGGACAAAGCCAGTTATTTAAGTCATGGGAACAGTGCAGAGTGTGGATTAACCTGAGAGTAACATGGACAAAGCCAGTTATTTAGTTCATGGGAACAGTGCAGAGTGTGGATTAACCTGGGAGTAGCATGGATAAAGCCAGTTATTTAAGTCATGGGAACAGTGCAGAGTGTGGATTAACCTGGGAGTAGCATGAGCAAAGCCAGTTATTTAAGTCATGGGAACAGTGCAGAGTGTGGGTTAACCTGGGAGTAGCATGGACAAAGCCAGTTATTTAAGTCATGGGAACAGTACAGAGTGTGGATTAACCTGGGAGTACCATGAGCAAAGCCAGTTATTTAAGTCATGGGAACAGTGCAGAGTGTGGATTAACCTGGGAGTAGCATGGACAAAGCCAGTTATTTAAGTCATGGGAACAGTGCAGAGTGTGGATTAACCTGGGCGTAGCATGGTCAAAGCCAGTTATTTAAGTGATGGGAACAGTGCAGAGTGTGGATTAACCTGGGGGTAGCATGAGCAAAGCCAGTTATTTAAGTCATGGGAACAGTGCAGAGTGTGGATTAACCTGGGGAGTAGCATGGACAAAGCCAGTTATTTAAGTCATGGGAACAGTGCAGAGTGTGGATTAACCTGGGAGTAGCATGGACAAAGCCAGTTATTTAGGTCATGGGAACAGTGCAGAGTGTGGATTAACCTGGGAGTAGCATGGACAAAGCCAGTTATTTAAGTCATGGGAACAGTACAGAGTGTGGATTAACCTGGGAGTAGCATGGGCAAAGCCAGTTATTTAAGTCATGGGAACAGTGCAGAGTGTGGATTAACCTGGGAGTAGCATGGACAAAGCCAGTTATTTAAGTCTTGGTAACAGTGCAGAGTGTGGATTAACCTGGGGAGTAGCATGAGCAAAGCCAGTTATTTAAGTCATGGGAACAGTGCAGAGTGTGGGTTTACCTGGGAGTAGCATGGACAAAGCCAGTTATTTAAGTCATGGGAACAGTGCAGAGTGTGGATTAACCTGGGAGTAGCATGGACAAAGCCAGTTATTTAAGTCATGGGAACAGTGCAGAGTGTGGATTAACCTGGGAGTAGCATGAGCAAAGCCAGTTATTTAAGTCATGGGAACAGTGCAGAGTGTGGATTAACCTAGGGAGTAGCATGAGCAAAGCCAGTTATTTAAGTCATGGGAACAGTGCAGAGTGTGGATTAACCTGGGAGTAGCATGAGCAAAGCCAGTTATTTAAGTCATGGGAACAGTGCAGAGTGTGGATTAACCTGGGGGTAGCATGGACAAAGCCAGTTAGTCATGGGAACAGTACAGAGTGTGAATTAACTTGGGGGTAGCATGGACAAAGCCAGTTATTTAAGTCATGGGAATAGTACAGAGTGTGGATTAACCTGGGGGTAGCATGAGCAAAGCCAGTTATTTAAGTCATGGGAACAGTGCAGAGTGTGGATTAACCTGGGAGTAGCATGGACAAAGCCAGTTATTTAAGTCATGGGAACAGTGTAGAGTGTGGATTAACCTGGGAGTAGCATGGACAAAGCCAGTTATTTAAGTCATGGGAACAGTGCAGAGTGTGGATTAACCTGGGAGTAGCATGGACAAAGCCAGTTATTTAAGTCATGGGAACAGTGCAGAGTGTGGATTAACCTGGGAGTAGCATGAGCAAAGCCAGTTATTTAAGTGATGGGAACAGTGCATAGTCTGGATTAACCTGGGAGTAGCATGGATAAATCCAGTTATTTAAGTCATGGGAACAGTGTAGAGTGTGGATTAACCTGGGAGTAGCATGGACAAAGCCAGTTATTTAAGTCATGGGAACAGTGCAGAGTGTGGATTAACCTGGGGGTAGCATGGACAAAGCCAGTTATTTAAGTCATGGGAACAGTGCAGAGTGTGGATTAACCTGGGAGTAGCATGGACAAAGCCAGTTATTTAAGTCATGGGAACAGTGCAGAGTGTGGATTAACCTGGGGGTAGCATGGACAAAGCCAGTTATTTAAGTCATGGGAACAGTGCAGAGTGTGGATTAACCTGGGAGTAGCATGAACAAAGCCAGTTATTTAAGTCATGGGAACAGTGCAGAGTGTGGGTTAACCTGGGAGTAGCATGGACAAAGCCAGTTATTTAAGTCATGGGAACAGTGCAGAGTGTGGATTAACCTGGGAGTAGCATGAGCAAAGCCAGTTATTTAGGTAATGGGTTTTGAGGAGTTTTTTAAATTGGAGATGGGAGGTGATAGCAGTTAACTGGATTGGGAGTGAGTTCCAGATGTTGGCAATGGAGCAGGCAAATAGAGATTTCCCAACTTAATTTTTATGTTTGTTGACACTGATGAGGTTTTGATTATTGGATCTTATGGCTCTAGTGGTTGTACAGTGATGAATTAAGTGCTGAAGGGCTGTTTTTGTTTTTCCTGGACTGTAGTAGAGCTTGTGAGCTATTAAGAGTTGGTTGAGTAGGAGTAGCTGAGGTAGCTCAAGCCAGTTTAGTTGCTTGAGGGCAAGGCAGTGATGGGATCTGTGAGTGGCATCTGTGGTGAACTTGGCAATCTTGTTGTAATAAGATTCTATTTTGTGTAGTTCACTGTGGCGAAGGTTGGTAAAGATAGGGGAGGCATAAAGGAGAATAGATAGGAGGTGAGTCCTTGCAATAGTGGCTTTGGTATGTTTGGTGATGAACTGTTTGTTCCTATAAAGGAGACCAAGC
The DNA here is from genome assembly GCF_019279795.1 of Protopterus annectens. Taxonomy (NCBI): domain Eukaryota; kingdom Metazoa; phylum Chordata; order Ceratodontiformes; family Protopteridae; genus Protopterus; species Protopterus annectens. Next base: position 954,002,436 of record NC_056733.1, on the reverse strand, counting down.
TTTTTGTTAACTTTCTTTATAGTTTGGGCTATGTGTATGTCGAATTTCAGATTATTGTCAATTTTAACACCTAGCAGTTTAGTGTGTGGTTGGGTTGGGTTGATCTTTATATTGTCTTTAGATGTTATGGTAAAGTCGTTGTTTAGAGGGTGAGATTTTCCAGGACTGAAGAGAATGAGTTTTGTCTTTTTGGGATTAAGAATAAGTTTGATGTTAGTGAACCGTGATTCTGCAAAGGTAAAGTTGTTTTGAGTTATAGTTTGAAGCTCTTTTAGGGTGGGGGCAGCACATATAATGGTGGTGACATCTGCATATTGCACTACTGAGGCTGAGGGTGGGGCTGAGGCAGTCTGATTAGTAAAATGTGAGAACAGCAAAGGACCAAGGCTAGACCCATGAGGGGCGCCTATGACTACTGGTAGTAGGGGGGACAGTTGGCCTTGCCATAGGACAGCTTGTTGACGGTCTGATAAATACTTACTGAACCATGATATGGTGGAGGAGCTTATGTTAAGGGTAGATAGAGTCTCTAAGAGTATAGTATGGTTAACCATATCAAAGGCTTTGGATAAGTCTAAGAATATGGAGGATACGAATAGTCCTTTGTTTCTATGATGATTGACAGTGTTAGTGAAAGAGATTAGTGCTGTGGTGGTGCTATGGGAAGGTCTAAAGCTGTGCTGTGATTCGGATAGTAGGTCATTTTTTAGAAGGGACTGCATGAGTTGAGAATGAACAACTCTTTCCAATATTTTCAATAGAGGAGATAGAATTGCGATGGGGTGGTAGTTGGTTAGCTCAAGGGATTTACCTCCTTTGTGTAGTGGTATAATATGTGATATTTTCCATGAGTGGGAGGGTTGGGAGGATGACATAATGGTTAAGGTGTTTACCTTAAAGACACAAGGTGCAGGGTTTGATTCTCACATGGGGTAACTGGCTAGGCTTCAAATGGCCCAAAAGAGCAGTTAGCCTAGTACTAACCTATGAGTGAGGTACTTTACATTCTTATATTGATCTATTTATTAGGATGTCACAGAAGATATTTGCCCACTCGAGTCTTAGTCAGCTCTAGGAGACAATACAGCAAAAATGTATAATAAATCAGAAAAAAATTCTCCAAAGAGCAGCTGTTACAACTTTAGTTACCAGTCCTTGCAGTAAAGCACAATTGCAATTCAGGCACATAGAGAACACACCTGCATGTTGAGAGCCACCCATGGACATGGGCTCAATGAGAATATTCCCATCAAGCCAGCTCTCAAGAAAAGGAAATTGCATAGATAGTTTGTGGTGTACATTTTTCATATATATGTGTTATTTATATTTTTTATATATTTTTATGTATTTTTATGTATTTTTTATTTTTTATACATAATTTTTAGCTTTCATGTGAAGATTTAACAGTTCTGATCAAAAGATTCTTTGTATTTATTTATTTATTTTTTGAAAATGGTATGACTTTAAATTAATAAGTCATGTGATTTCCTTTTGAAGTATTTAAGCAGGTGTGTTCTCTATGTGATTTAGTACACCTGATGAAGCTGTAGTGAAAGCGCTTGTGTCTCTCAATAAAGCATTGCTGAGTGTGGTTTTAAGGATCTGGAGCCTGCACGTTTATTTTCTGCCTGAATTGCAATTGTGCTTTACTGCAAGGACTGGTAACTAAAGTTGTAACAGCTGCTCTTTGGAGAATTTTTTTCTGATTTATTTATTAGGATGGACAATGGATAGGCTATTGCTTCAGATGTCATCTGAAGGAAGTCTGCTGGCAGATTATCAGCTGCCAGTGTGGTTGGTTTAAGTTTTTTGAGGAATTGTTTTTGTAGAGTCTGGGTGCAGGGAAAAGCTGGAAGGGGAAGTTTTGTGTGTTGGGATGTCTGTTGAACTGGGGGTACAAGTACTATTTTGGGTGCTAGCTAGGGCTTGGACTGTTTCTGTAAAGAAATGTATTAAATTGGGTGGGAGTGTTTTCATGGTTGTTTGGTAGTATAGGGATTGGAGTGGTGAATTTTCCTGGGTGCATTAAAGTATTGTGGTCCAAAATGTTTGTGGGTTATGAGCATATTTTTTCTTGTATGGATTTGTAGTAATTAGTTTTGTCAAGTTTGATTTGTTTTTTGGCTTTGTTCGGGAGTTCTTGATAGTTTTGTCTCAAAGTAGTGGTTTTGTTTTTGTGAAACTGTAACCAGGTTTTGTCCCTTTCTTTCATTAATGTTTTGGTATCTTTAGTTAGTCATGGGACATAGTTAGTTTTGATTCTAATAGTTCTAGAGGGTGCGTGATAGTTTAAGATGTTTAGGAAAGTAGAGTTAAAGTACTGCACAGCTTTGTCTAGAGTTAGTTGTTTTAGGGGAGTCCAATTACAGCATTTTAGTGCATTGATTAATTCAGTTATGTATTATTCTGAGGATAGGATGGTGAATATGGTGGAATCGGTCCCTGATTAGGTAAGTTGCTTGGTGGTCGCTCAGACTTTCAGGAAGACAGCCTGACTGCTGTGCAAGAGCAGGGTCAGATAGCAAAATCCAGTCTAGGATGGACTGGCATTTGAATGTCTTGTCAATTCTAGTGGGATCAGATATAATTTGGGTGAGCCCATGGAGGTTAATGTAGGTAGTGGGGGTTTGGCTGGTGCAGTTAGCCCAGTCAATATTAAAGTCGCCTAATAGTATGGATTCTTGTGGGAGAGAGGTTGACATCCAGTTTAGTAGGCTTTCCAGCATAGTGGTGTTACTGCCTGGTAGTTTATAACCTCCTGCAATAATTATTTGTTTGTTGGAATTAAGCTTTAATTTGGCAAGAATTAGTTCTACATCTTTGACTTCTTTGGAATTACACTCAAACTGTTCAATATTGAGGTGATCTTGGAATAGTATTGCTACACCTCCCCCTTTTTTCCCATTTCTGTCACTACGTATAATATTATATCCAGGAGGTGTAATTTCATTGTTATGGCTTTCTGGTTTAAGCCATGTTTCTATTAGAACAGCGATTTCTGGTTTGCATAGAGCTAGCAGGGCATGAAGGTCATGTGTTTTGTTAAGTATGCTTCTAGCATTTATGTTCAAAAGGAGGAGAGAGGAGGCTGGTCTTAGGCAAAGAGGATTTGTCTTGTTTTAAGTTTGAGTTGGTAGACATATTGGGCCCCGGATTAAGGTGAATGTCCCCACAGCAAGTGAGTTTTTGGAGAAGGTATAGGTAGAGTTTGGTTAGTTTGTGAAATATTTTAGCTTGTTTTAGGAAATAATGAAGATTGATTTGTATGTTAGATTATTATATAGGTAGGAAAAAAAATTGGGAGGAGGTGAGGTCACAAGGTGATATAGGGAAATTCCTTAGTTTTAAGGGACTGGTTAGGGGTTCTGTCTGCCATAGTGGAGGGGTGGTGATATATATTATTGTGAGTGGTAGGAGGAAAGGATGGACAGCAAGAGGAGAGAGAGGATAGTTAGTGGGTAAGGTATTAGTTTTGGTAGCAGGGTGTGATAGGTGTAGGACATGTTTTAGATGTGCTTAAGGAGATGGGTGTGTGTGGAAGAACTACTAATAATTACAGAGGTTGGTTGTTGAATAAGGGTGTGGTGTATAGTATTACTATGGGGATGATAGGTTAGTTTTAATTGGGTAATTGAGAGTGAGAATTCCAGGGGGTGTGGTCTATAGAAATAAATGTAATTGATGTGGGGGTGGGAATGGGGTAGGGTTGGGGAACAAAGTGAGCGAAGCTGCACCGTCCTGTAGGTGCAGTAGTAAGCAAAAAACAATCAGTGAGTATTTCCCTAACATCTGTATGACAGAGATATGTGTTTAGTTTTAAATTCTACAGCAAACAATTGTCACTTTATTTGTTGTACCTTTTATTTATTTTACACAACTCTGTGAAGGGGACTAGGCAGTCGCTAAGCTGAGATGAAGACTAGGGAGGTAGGGAGTTGAGTGGGGAGACTGTGATAGGGAGAAGGGAGGCTCTGAGTCAGGGGATGAGAATAAAGGATTTAGTGCAGGAGATATGGGGCCAGAGTAGGGCATAGATGATGGTAGTATGTAGAGATGTGAGGGACTGTTCCAGTAGGAGGCAGGGGAGTAGGAGGAAAGGGCTAGCAGAGAGAGTGGCTGGGTCTAAGTTTAGGCATGTGGGTACACAACTTGGAGTGTTGTGAGAGCAAGGGTGGTGGGTGGGGGGTAAGCAGAGATATGCAGTAGTTGACCAGGAGCAGTATTTTTAAGGAGGCACAACAGTAGGCACAAAGCTATATTTTACAAAGTAAGTAAAGAAGGACAGGATTAGTTATAACCCAGTATAATATACCTTATTAATTGATGGTACGGTTGCTGGAGAGGAATTCCACTGAGGAGCAGAACTCTTAGAGGGAGAGGGTGGTCTTCAGACTTGACCGGGGTTTAGCTAAAAAGTCCTTTTTCTGTTTGGTGCCAGGGGTGTTATTAATTGATGGCACTGTTGCTAGAGAGGAATTCCACTGAGGAGCAGAACTCTTAGAGGGAGGGGGTGGTCTTCAGATAACTGGGGGTTTAGCTAAAAATTCCTTTTTCTGTTTGGTGCCAGGGACCTGGTCAGTGTGACACACAACAGGGTTTAGGGGGAGACAGGAAAAAAGAAAACATAAGCGTTAGCTGAAGTAATAAGAATGGCCTCTCCGGAGATGCGGGGAACAAACTAGCTAATTCAGAAATTCTCACTTACCCCCCTGGAGGGTTAAGCCTAAAAGAGGATGAGGACCACCTCAGGGCAGTCGTATGATAGAGGTTTTGTGAACAGAGTCCCATGACTGCTCCAGTGTATCAGGCTTTCACTGGCCCCTCCGCTTTGATGAACCTGTGGGAGCAAGGTTTGTTTTAGTCTAGTTCTTCATTTTGCTTTATTTAATTCATAAAAAGAGAGAGAGAGAGCACAGGTAGTTCCCTAAGATTATGAGACCAGCTGTCCAGCTATGCTAGTTGTTCGTTCTATGGTCTTCATTGGTGGAAATGTCTATTGCTGCAGCCTCATTCAGAGTAGCTTTTTGCTTGACCTGGAGTTTTTCCTCTGTGAAAAATTCTTAAGAACTACGGTGGAGTCTCAGCAGTCAAAAAAATTCCCTGTTGTTCCTGACAAGCTAATTTTACTTACACTTTTACTTATATTTATTAACTTTAGTTTAATTTGAGACTTTTGTAAAATAGTGGATTGCCTATTACAATCTGACCAATGTACTGTTAATAACTTAAAGTCTTTCTATTTACTCAAGGCAAATTTCTCATGTAATTTGGCTTTGAGATAATTGTGTATAATGCATGGTTTAAACTTTACAATAACTAAATGGGAAACTCCCAGGGTTAACAGCCAAGAGGGACGTCACAATTTTTTCAATAAAGGCGAACACCCACAACAGACTCTCATGCATTCTGATTGGCTATAACAGTGGAGACGCCCCCATCTTTTACAATATGTAAGCTCACACTCCAAAAGATAAAACATATGGAGCAGCCCTTGAATGCCTTCTTCTTGAAAACCAATAAAGGATCTTAAAGCTCTACATCAGCATATTTTTTGAATGTCTACACTCCACCGTAGTTCTTAAGAATTTTTTTCACAGATGAGAAACTCCAGGTAAAGTAAAAAGCTACTCTGAACGAGGCTTTAGCAACAGACCTTTCTACCAATGAAGACCATCGAATGAACAACTAGCGTAGCTGGACAGCTGGTCCCATAATCTTAGGGAACTACCTGCACTCTCTCTTTTTATAAATTAAATAAACAAAATAAAGAACTAGACTAAAACAAAGTGGAGGAGCCAATGAAAGCTTGACATACCAGAGCAGTCACTGGACTCTGTTGAAAAGAGCTCCACCATATGACCGCCCAGAGGTGGTCCTCATCCACTTTTAGTCTTAACCCTTCACAGGGGGTAAGTGAGAACTTCTGAATTAGATATTTATGGGGACATAATAAAATGAAGTATTTAGGAGTGTGTATTAAAAATGATTCCAGTGTGACAGCTAAGGATATGTGGGAAGAGACTAAACAAAAGATAATACAAAAAGTGAGAAAATGGAAGGTTTGTTTTATGGATATGGATAATAAGATACCAGCAGTTAAAATGTTTTTAGTCCCTTTAGTCTTATACACAGGCCAGGCATATTTATCAACCAGAGCTGAAGTTTTGGATAGCAATTAATAAAGAGCTGAAGGACTTTATCTGGGAGGGGTAGACAGCAAGAGTCAAGTGGGATAAACTGATTCTTCCAGTAGAACAGGGCGGATTGGGTTTACCCAATTTGAAGGGGTATTTCAGAGCTACACAGTTAAGGCTCTTGTACACAGCACAAGCAGAAAACTATAATTAAAAGTGGAAAGGGATGATGATGAAACAGGGGGAGCTCAAGAAACAAGGAGAGACTGGGATTTTGAATGCAAATCCTTAAGGAGAATAACAAGTAGCAAAACTTGAATCCTGTTACTATAACATAGCCAGATTTGCCTCCAACCACCCAGCAAGAAACCATCTCTGCACTATACTACACCTACTCAACTGGTTGGAACTTCCTAACCTATTAACCTATAACCAACTAGTTCTAACTCATTCTACTGTGTTTCACCCTGAAAACTGTCCATCTATTAGCAAACTTGTTCAGCCCTATTCTAGCAGCAGAACTTTCAGGTTTTCGAACAAATTGCTTTTGAAGGTCAGCAAGTCAAACAGCAGTCATGGGGATTCCCTATACTCACATAAAGTTGCCAAAGCTTAGAATGATATAGATCAGCATATGCTTGCCATTAACAATACTTCTAAATTTAAACAACTACTACAGGAAGACTTCAGTCACGTGGTTCTGCTCCTGCACCAGACCTGGTTAATAATTTTGTATAGCTGTCACCAGCTCTCCCATTTCATCTCATCTCTTCCCTTTTTATTATCTAACTTCTCCACCCCCTTTCTCCTTCGTCTCCCTCTCAGCTGCCAATCTCAAACTTTCTTTGCTTGTCAGTACCATTTCTCACCCTTAGCTTTTTCTTTCTTTCACTTGGTCCCGAAAGTTCATTAAATTTCACTATACCAAAACAAATGCTTTCACCTTGATAATTCTTGTATTTCTACACATGTACTATACATATTTTCTACTGTAGATTTCATGTATTATGCTATTTCGTGTATTTCTACACATGTATTGTATGCAGTTTTATTATAGATGTTATGTATTTTACGTTTTTTATATTGTGCACTATATGTATTTCCTCAAATGTTCTTTTGTACTAGTACAACATTGTATCTGTGGAGCTTTTCTCCCCAGGCCTCCACTGAAAACAAGCCAGCTCCAGCCCAGTCAGACTCTCGCGGTAAACAAATGAAAATAAATAAATAAATAATCATACAGAATATTATATTCATAAAGTAGCAGAAAGAAAACTAAGAACTAAGTCAACACAGGAGTGGAGAAAGGAGATTCTGCAATTTAGACTGCAATTAGGGATACAGACAACAGGCAAGAGGGGGCTGGAATTTATTGGAGAAAACTGGCAAAGGAAACAAGGTATGGGGGAGCAAATAACTAGAGAGGGCAAGGTAATAGAATGGGAAGATGCCAAGAACTTATTTGGACTGCAGGTTAGAGACTGCCTTCCCTATCAAAGATTGATATCACAGTATAGGCAAAGAGAAGGAAATGGGGGGGTCCTAAAAAAACACCAGCACTGGTAGAGTTTTAGTAGAATCTAGAACATAAGTTGCTGTTAAGAATGAAATAATTAGTAGAGCATAAAAAATATTGTATGGTAACTACAAGAATCAATCAGAGGATGCTAGAAAGGATTGGGAAGAGAGATTGTATAAGCAATTTGCAAAGAAACAGTGGGGGATATGTGTATGTCTCCCAAATATGCAACAAAGTCTAGACAATTTAGGATCTTTGTTTGGAAGCATTTACATAGGTGTTTTTATACCCCAAGTAGACGCCAAAGAATTTTTCCTCCGGTAGACAGCAAATGTTGGAGGTGTGATGGGGAAGAAAGAGGTAACCGAGAACATATTTTCTGGGAGCATAATGAGTTGGCAGACTTTAAAGATTTCACTTGACTCTTGCCCTCTTCTCCTCTCAGATAAAATCCTTCAACTCTATTAATTACTGTCAACAACGTATCCATTGGTTAATAAAAAATATGCCTGACCTATATATAAAACTAAAGGGACTAAAAATAATTTCACCGCTTGTATTTTGCTATCAATTTCCATAAACACGAGCTTCCAGTTTCTCAGTTTTTGTATTATGTTTTGTTTATGCTCTTTCCACATATCCTTAGCTGCCATAACAGAATCCTTTTTAACCCATAGTCCTAAATACTTGATTTTATTGTATCCCCATAAGTATAGGATCATAACATCATAGCAGGTTACTAGGATATTGGCCCTAAGGCTTCTACAAGCCTAGCCATGTTATACCCTTGTTCCCTTATGGACCATGATATATAGTCGATGTTTGCACGCAATATGGGTATTGCTGACCCAGTTCATGTGTGGGTACACACTTTACAACCATGGCCTTTGTTTTGCTTTGCTTTTATTAGTTTTATATCCCAAAAAAACTTGAAACTGCCTCAGAATGTTCCACAACACTGAGATGTCCTTTTCTGGTTCTATCAAGTACAAAATAAGTCTGCAAATAAGGCCAACTTTTCTTTTTTTCTTGATTACCATACCAATTATATCCTTGAAATTCAGAATCCCTTATTTTCTTTGTCAATGGCTCTAAATATAACACAAATAACAAAGGGAAAAGAGGATTCCCCTGCCTGGTTCCCATCTTCATATACAACTTATCAGATCAGAAAGGAACCCCCCCCCCCACTTTAATTTTTGCCTCAAATCCCTCATACATCCTCCTAATTAACCTTACTATTACATCAGGGATGCTAATGCTTCTATTGCCCTACTTATAAAATCCCAGCTTACTCTGTCAGGTTCTTTCTCTGCATTAAGGCCCACCAACAGTTATGGCATTTTTTTTACATTCTTTTCCCTCTGGATCATCATTGTTCTGTTAAAGTTGTCAATGTTTGCCTTCCCTCCACAAAACCACATTGATCCATATCTATCAATATTGGCAACAACTTTGCGATTCTTTTAGCTCTTACGGACATACACTTTACAATTATGGTTTAAACTTGAAATGGACCTATATAAAGTTGGGTCTAATGGGTCTTTACCATCTTTAGACATTACAGCCACCACATCTTTCTTCCAGGATGTTGGTGCTCCCCTCCTTTTAAAATACTGTTGAATAAAACTTTCCAGATCTTTATCACTTTCTTCTCTCCTAGCTTCCAAACTTCCACAGGAATACCATCTATTCCTGGATATTTCATGCAAATTGATTATACGTCATCGTTTTTAATAACTCTCTTTCTATCTTAACTGTTAATTGTTGAACCTCATCTACCTCTAAAGTTGTTATACTTAAGTCTCCCATGAATACTTGCATTTGTGCTTTTATTTATTTCCACATTCCTCCGCTATTTACAAATGTTCATTACATTTCTGAAATATCTCTAATACCTCTACAGGATCTGTGGTTATTTTTCTTGTTATAGACTCCCTAGGTTTAGCAAAAACCTTTTGTAGTTTCTGTGCCTAAGTCATTGTGCTAAGAGTTTTTGTGCTCTGTTGTTATTATCAAAAAATCAGTTGCTTAACAGCAATCCTTCTAAACGTGTGCATATTATCCAAGTGCTCTCTCATTTTCCCTTTGGCACTCTGCAGTTGTATCTCTTCTTGTTCTGTGAGATTACCCTTTTCTGCAATACTTTAACCCTTTAAATAATTCTTGTTGTTTCTTAACCATATGTCCTTTTCTTTTCTTTCTGCACTGTTTTTAAACCCCAATTTCATTTTATCTCACTCATTAGCTTTGACTTCTGACAAATTTTCTGTCTTCCCTAATAACTCTTAAATAATTTGCACCACCCAGTCCTTAAATTCCTCTCTTTTTAAAAAGTAGGCGAGGAAGCACCAGTGTCAAATTTTTACTTCATTACCCTGCATTTTTATTTTAGTTGTTATATGATGTGTGTTGAAACTTTCAATTAAATGCACATGTTCTTGTGAAATATAATTTCTGTCTAGTCTAGCTCAGTTATTATACCTTGGGTAATAATATGTAAATTCTCTCTGAGTTCCCACTACGGAATTCACATCTTCCATAACAAATACTTTCAAACATTTCTTCAGATATCTACCCTCTTTTGTTATATTTCCCTCCTAGGTCCCCCAGATACAGCCTTACATGTTGCAAATCAAGGTCCACTCCCCACCTACAACCAATATTCCCTGCTGAAAGCTAACTGTTTTTCAAAACAAATTCTTAAGCTCCAGAATAGCAGTTTTAGGTAAAATGTAACTTCATGCCAGAGTAATTCTCCTCCCTTGCCAGTAGGCCCTTACTACCACAAATTACTACCACTGTTTTCCCCTTTTCTATCACTATTGGAGCTCCTCTAGCAATTAGTGTAAGTACTCCAATTTTCCTTTGTCCCTGATATTCTGCTGAATATCCATCCTGAAGTCTTTTCTTTATTAAATTCACATGCTCACTTGTTTCTAAATGTGTCTCTTGTAGCACTGCTGTTTGTAATCTGAATTTGGTACTTTTCCATTAACAGGGAACAGATTTTTTGGCCTGGTTATAATGTCTGTTTACTACTTTGTTTTCAGTACTATTAAACGTGACTAGTGTCTTTGGAATGACATAAATGAAAGCTAGCTGCAGTGAATATTTATGAAACCACGAAAGTGACTGATCTGAAATAAATGAGTTATTTTAAGTACTTCTATATAAATTCCTACAGAGGGAAATTCAAAGCAGACTCCTGATCATCATACGGCACCTAAAAAATCTTCAAATGCGAATGCCGACATTTGGCCCCTTCACTGTTGAATGTATCATCAGTTTCTGTGTACCTCTGTAGGAATATATAACCAGACAAGCAGACCTTGCCCAATGACTTCAAGTAGAAGTACTTAAAATAACTCATTCCGTTTTGTATCGCTTCACGTGTGAGGCCGAATATCAGTTTTAAAACAGACCAGACACTTTCACGTACAGCCTTTTGTGCCTGATTATACTAAACAAAACTAGTACATTGTCCCCACACAAAAACGTGGGTTCACATTACGTAAATATTGCATTTTACTGTAGACTGTGTCTGTGTGTTCGTTAAAAAGAAATAATTGCCATTGGCTCACATCCTAAATGGCTTCACATTTTTACATACATTTATGTATATGTGTATATATATATATATATATATACGTGCATCTGTCTTTGTTAGTCTTATTTGGTTGGCCAGTCATACTGTAATAAGTATAATTTCTTAGTATTGTTATTGCCCAGCCAAGATATGGCTATAAACATGCCCTGGACTAGTCCCTATACCTGACAACGAAGACAACATTATAACGAGGTCAAAAAAAGTTGTTGCCCTGTTAATGGAAAAGTACTCTGAATTTCTTAATATAATTCAGTACTTCTCCCTTTTCATCTATACCTTGGAGACCATTCACATTCCAAAATAACGTTTAGTGTAGTCTTTATAATAATAAGTTATTATTCCCACCTACTGCACATGGCAGCATTTTAAAATATCTGTTTCCAGATTTTGTGTTACATGCACCCTCGACTGTTGGCAATGTGAAGCTTTAAACAGTTGTTTCTTGCCTTCTCCATTTGAACCTCTGCCACATTTTACAAGACTTCTTGTTGTAATGAAAACCTTTAAACAAAAACAAACACACCCCAGAACACCAAAATCAAATACTTTTTGAGAGATAAATCTTACTCTTGTGGAAATTTTCAAAACATGGATTAAAATAAATCCTAGCAAAGGACTGTGTGCTGTGAAATAATAGTGGGTGTGTTATTAAACAACAGAAATTATGAGCTTAAATCAGAAATGCAGACACATATCCGAAGTCACCCTAACTACTGCTCACAATAAATGTTATATAGCTACAGAGGCACACACATACACACACACACACACACACACACACACACACACACACACACACACACACACACACACACACACTCACTACAAACATATATACTGTGGTGGGTTTATATCATAACATCGAATGACAATATTGAATCACATAACATCGAACACTTAACATCGAACGCTAAGAACTGCGAAAGCGTACAACTGCGAAAACGGAAAGCCTAGACAGTCATAGTCGGCCTTTGTAAACTCACACACCCTGACCTCCACCGTGGTGCGATCTCTGAGTTGGTATATATAAGCAGGGGGAGTGTGGGGTGCACAGCCCCCCACGTTGGGGGGTGTGGGGGGGCGAAGCCCCCCACATAAGGAATAGTTTGTAGTGTTTGTGTGTTTTGTGTTGTGTGGTGGTGCTGCGGTAGCGTTGTTGCCTCACAGTAAGACGTTGTCCTGTTTGATTCTCAGCTAGAGTGTCTTCTGTGTGGAGACATACGTGAATGGGCGTACCTTCGTTGAAAGTTGTACATCAGGGCTGGCAACTCAGCACATAAAAATCTACTGCCAATCATTAGCGGACCAGAGTTCCGCTGCGGCGACCCCTAACCGGGAAAAGCCGAAAGACACAACAACTGGAAGAATGGTTGTGTGCTGCTTTGCTGGATGGTGTTGTGACGATTGAAGAGGTGTGGTTTTGTCTGCTACAGTGAAGTGTCAGGTTGTGTTGCTATTAGTAGATTTAGTTTTTGTAACTTTCGAGGTTCTTAGCGTTCGATGTTGTGTTCGATGTTATGTGATTCGATATTATTGTCATTCGATGTTCTGATATAAACCCTACTGTGCATCTGTGTGTGTGTGTGTGTGTGTGTGTGTGTGTGTGTGTGTGTGTGTGTGTTTACACATATTGTGTATTTTGACAACATTGCACAAGAAATGGCAGAAAAAGCAGCTTTTATTAAGCTCACACATTATGTTATCCATTTTTTGCAAAGCATAGGTTAACTGATTATTTACAATGGCACTCTGGATGTTTGCACTGTAACTTCCAATAAGCAGAGCCTAATTTTTTTTCATAGAAACAAATTTTGTCTTCCTATATTTCAAACAAATGTTCATATCTCTGAAACCGTAGGGGTGCCAAAGAAATGTAAATGGTGAACATTTCAGCACAGACAATTTTTTTATTGTAGTAGTATTGTTCAAGTTCTAGGTCTTAAATTGATTTTTAAGTCATTGTAAACACAGTAAATATGTTTATAATATTTTGTAAACAATTTACAATATCTCTGCAACTGCTCAAGTTACACACGTACTGCCAGCTGTACCCAACTTAGAGCTTTCATATGAGGCTAAGCAGTTCTGACTGTGCTGTTTGGTTGACAAGATATGTAGAAAAACATGAAATTTATGATAATATAAATAAGTATTACATGAGTAATAATTAATTTATCTTTACTTGCAGTAGACAGAGATCAAATATTAATATAGTTGTGTTTGCTACTGCCTAAGCTTTAAGATGAAAATTTTAAATATGTTGTATGTAGCTTGGTTTTGCAATTATTAATGCAAATATGAACAAGCAATATTTGACTCCTAGAGACAACAGTAGGAAATAACTGCAGAAACACTTGGTGGCATCACCCAGCTGTAATGAGAAACATTAGTCACTGATAGTCTGGCAGTTGGCTTTGAGGATTAAGGAACCACTGACAAGTGGTTTCCTGTAGTCCAGAGGTGCAAAGTTTGATTCCCACAGCTTCTACTGCCTGTGTGACTCTAAACAAGCCATTTAACCAGATACCACTTCTGGACTGAGTCTGAAAAAAGTCCATATAGATCAGTGCACTATCCTGGAAAATAAATACAAAAAATAAATAAATAAATGTCTATTTACAGAGTTCTCCACCATTCAAGAAAAATGTCCATGTACAAATCCATCTTCTGGTCTATCTGAAATAAATCTGTTACAGGCTCCAATTGAACCTGTTGCCATCCAGAGAGAGAGATCCACTCCTGGCCCGTCATTATATAGTTTCTCTACAGTTTCCGACTTTTGGCAGTAGGAGACACTATATCTTCCCAAGAATCACTCTCCAGGCATGAGGACCCACCTCAGACTGAGGCACAATGACAATCTCAAGGACAATGAACCTTCACCTTGACACTTTTCCAAATGTCCCTTGAGACCCTACTGGACCTCCCTTGAGACCTTACTGACTCTACCATTGCTATGACAAGTCCTCCTCTTATACAACAACACATCAAATAATTGGCCTTATGTTGACCCATTAACCCAACATACAGAAATATCTCTTCTAACTACTACCTAGCATTAACTGACTGCTCTTAAAGAAATAGCATTATTTGCATCATAATATTTATAATCACACAATGGCATTAGCATAGGTTCATAGGTCCGTAGAAGGTTAGTAGGCTAATGGCCCTAGGGCGTTTACAAACCTAGCCATGTAAAAAACCCATGTACCCTAATTGACCATAATTATATAGTCATTGTTAGCAGAGTGATTCTATGATCCGCATCGACTACCCCTGTCCATAAGGGACATAGGTGCTATCCACAGGGGTGAATTTACGGTCACCAATCAAATTGACAATGTTGAGCTTAAAAGGGTAATTGAGGAGCTCTGTTTCACATGAAACAGGAGTTTATTCCAGAGGAGTGGCAATCTCTGGGAGATATATCTGTCTCTCTAGCATGTTCTGTTAATGTCACAGGCTAGGGTGAGATCCCCAGAGTGAGCGACTCTTGTCCCATTTAATTTGTGGATGTGCTGGGTCAGAGACTGCTCTGTAGGCCAGGTACAGGTCACTTCTCGGCAGCCTGTATGATACAGAGTACAATGACAGGGCTTTCAGTCTTTTCATGTAAGTCATGTTTTGGAGGCCCTGGATTCTCTTGGTTAGAAACCTCTGTGGTCTCTCCAGTTGCTGAAGGTGTCTGGTGAGGTACATGCAGAAGGCAGCATTGTACTCAGTTACTGGTCTGATAAGGGTTGAGTACAGTGGAGTTATAACCTCCTTAGTTTTGGATGAGATACCCTTATTTATAAGATGTACAATGTAGAAGGCTTTCCTTACCACTATGGACACAAGGTGATCAAAGTTTAGATTGCTAGCAGCCTGTGTTCCCAAGTCTCACACCGCTGGGTTTGTCCTTAGAGAGGTGCTATCTATATCATAATTAATAGGGGCTACTTCTTTGCCCAACAGGATAATGAGACTTTTTTTGCATTTAGTTTTAGTTCACGGCTTTGGCACCAGTCATTTGACTTTGTCAGCCCCTTCTGTATTATGTTAACATCATTGCAGGACGCTATGATTGCACCCAGTTTACAGTCATCTGCAAATTTGGTAAGCCACAGGCCATATACTTTCACCTGGATTTCAGAAAAATAGACTCCAAACAGTACAGGGCCCAGTACAGATCCTTGTGGTACCCCACTCGTAATTGATCTGCTGGTGGAGATGGACTGTCCAACTTTGACTGTGTGCATTCTGTCAGTGAGACATTTGGCTACCCAGCTAGTGACATATGGGTTAATCCCCAGCTGGGAAAGTTTTTTATTGATTCTTGAGTGGGGAATTGTGTCAAAAGCCTTGGCTAAATCAAGATAGGTGGTATGTACTGCTTTGCCCTTATCCAGGGATTTAGTGACATTCTCAAAGAAGTCCACCAGGTTTAATAAGCAAGATCTACACTCGATGAAAATAAACTGGGTTGGGTCAAGAGTTTGAAGGTCGCTTATGTCCTTGCTGATAAGGTCCATGATGAGTCTTTCTATGGCCTTGCAGATAAGTCTGTGTCACTCATCCAGTGAAGATAAAACAGACGAGCAATCATGGGTTCTGTTCAAGCAGCTTCATTATGTACAAACACATCAGGATTGAAGCTTAATAAGTTTAACTTACATAAACTTATAAACAAACTAGCTATCACACTCATACATGCTCACTCTCTGGCACTGCTTGCTATTTATATGCACGTGCTATCCTTGGAAACGCTTCTTAAAGATACACGCACTATTTTATATCCTCCACCTTTGATAAATGAATCATGCAATATTGACGACATTGATTGACATGCAATTGATGCAAATAATTCTTTGTCATGCAATTATACAGAACTACATACATATAGACAATTATGTCCAGGTTGCTGTGTATTTCACACTAGGTCTGGAAATATGACCAAATCGTGTGACATAGAAATTAGAATTAGGTCTGGCAACTAGGACTGTCCCTGCTAAATGTTCAACCCTGGAGACATCAGGGACATCATGAGGACTGGAAGTAGAAGTTAAAACAAGCTCTGCAACAGGAACATCTGGATCACTTTGAGATCTAGAGTCTGTATCACAGGAACAATGCTGCGATAATGATTCTGGTACAGGAAGAAGATGTCTGTAATTTCTCCTGTACTCCACACCCTCAGATTCTGCAAAGTAGGATCTTGTCTCGGCACATATACTTGACCAATCCGGTCGAAACCTTTCACTGTTTGTATCCTCACTGTCTCTCCTTCTTTCAATGGACAAAGAAATTTGCTTGACTTATCATAGCTGGGCTTCTGGAAAGAATGCTTTCTGAATAGTTGAGCTTTGACTAATCTGTTGTTCTTGTCTTTAGGCCTCAACAAACTGGAACTGACAGGCAATGTTGTTCTGGTTTGCCTAGATAGAAGTCTCCGAGCAGGAGAGCCAAGTATATCGTCACGGGGTATGTTTCTGAGACTGGGTAAATTCAAAAAGACATCGGTATTATCATACTTTGACTTCTCTAGTAATTGCTTTGCATTCTGCACTGCATGATCAGCTAGTCCATTTAACTGTGGGTATTCTGGACTACTAGTAACATTTTATTTATTTATCATTTGTTGACCGGGAAAGTCCGACTAGGTTCCACAGAACCTGTTTTCAGTGGAGGCCCGGGAAGAAATGCTCCAGATGCATGTCTTTGGAAAGTGGGAGGAAGCCGGAGTACCCGGAGGAAACCCACGCGAACACAGGGAGAACATATAAACTCCACACAGAAGGCACCCCAGCCGAGAATTGAACCAGAGAACCTCTTGCTGTGAGGTGACAACGTTAACCACTGCACCACTGCGCCGCCCATGTACAAAGTCCCATTCTTTTGCAAATTTCTGAAACAACTGACTGGTAAATTGGGTACCATTGTCAGAAATAACTTTGTGTGGACTACCAAGGACTGAGAAATGACATTTCAACTTGGTGATAACAGTAGTGGACGTTAGATTAGGTAGTAAATCAACCTCAAACCAGTTCGAATATGAGTCTACCAACACTAAGTAATGCTGATTGTTCCACTCGAAATGATGCAAAATCTGGATGTATTCATGTTGAAAGGAAGCAGAAATAACAATTTTAGGACCTTTGAAAATAATGCCATCTTTCATCAACATCTCATCTCTGTAAGGAAAATAAGTTTGTATTTCAGGTGGTACACTAGATTGCTTTAAAGACCATCCAGCATTAATGTAGTGGTTGAGCTTTTGCAAAATTGGATCAGTCTTTTCATGATCTCTCAGCTCATCAAGTCTCGTGGTAGAAAAAATATGGACTTTCATGACATCAAAGTCAAAATTCTCTGCATCAAGCTGTTCTGTTGTATTTTGGGGAAATCTGGATAAGGTATCAGTCTGATAAAGATGTTTGCCTTTTGTTTAAACCATTTTGAAGTTGTACTTTTGCATTTGAGCATCATTCTTTGTAATCTCACTGGAGCTGAATGCATAGGCTTCTTTAAAATAATGATTAGATGTTGGTGATGAGTTTCAATCTGAATAGCACAACCATAAATATAATCAAGAAATTTTGAGCATGTAAATACTATTGCCAAAAGTTCTTTCTCAATTTGAGCAGACTGCATTTCAGTTTGGCTAAGGGATCTAGATACATAGGCTACTGGTCTGTCTTCTTGAAGAATAACTGCGCCAAGACCAAATTTTAAAGTATCACAGGAAAGAATTACTGGTTTATTGACATCATAATATCTTAATGTGGGTAGGATGTCAATTTTCTGCTTAAGGTCTTCAAATGCTCTCTGATGCTGTTCCAGCCAAGACCATGTAACATTTTTTGTGTGTCATCTCTCTCAGAGGCACTGTTAACTCACTGAAGTCTGGTATAAACTTGTCTAAATAGTTGACCATACCAAGAAAACATTGTAGAGCTTGAACATTATCTGGTGCTGAGATCTCAAGAATGGCTGCTTGCTTGGACAGGTCTGGTCACCAGTGTTAGTAAATAAATGACCTATATATGTATCTTCTGGTAGTCTGAATTTGCACTTCAGAGAATTGTGCTTTAAGGTGCACTTCACGTGCTCTGTCTAGAAATTTCTTAAGGTTTCTGTCATGCTCTGCTTCACCATTGCCTCCAACCAATAAATCATCTACTATTATGGCACAAGGATTCTTCTTCTTCTTTTGGCTTTTCCCGGTTAGGGGTCGCCACAGCGGGATCACCTGTCCGCTCATGATTGGTAGTGGAGTTTTATGGTGTTGAGCTTCCAGCCCAGTGCCCAACCATCCACAGAAGGCACACACATACACGCATTCACACCTAGGGCCAATTTAGAGTGTCCAATCCACCTACAGCATGTCTTTGAGATGTGTGAGGAAACCGGAGCGCCCAGAGGAAACCCACGCGACCACACGGAGGACATGCAGACTCCGCACAGAAGGCACCCCAGTCGAGGACTGAATTGAAGAACCTCTTGCTGTGAGGTGGCAACGCTAACCGCTGCACCACCGTGGATGCCCTTATTATGGCACAGGGATAACCTGAAAAACATTTGCTCGATTACACTCTGAAAGACTTCACTTGCAGAATTTATTACAAATGGCATACTGAAAAATCTATATCTTCCAAATGGGGTACTGAAAGTAGTCAGTAGTGAAAATTTGCAATCAAGCATTACTTACCAAAGTGAACTTTTGCATCCAAGACAGAAAAAACTGTGGCATTCAGTATTAGGCATGTGAACCTCAACTGTGCGTATAGGATGATGTGGTCTCTTTAACACCTTGTTCAAATCTCTTGGGTCAATACATATTCTGATTTCATCTGAGCCTTTTTTGTGGGCTGCTACCATGGACGACACCCATTCAGTTGGATCTGTAACTGGACAAATTACACCTTGGTGCATCATTTTATCCAACTGAACTTTGAATTTATTCTGCATAGCTATCGGAACTTTTCTTGCTGGTCTGACAACTGGACTGACCTCTGGGTCTAACTTCATAGAATACACAACTGGAAGTTTGCCCAACTTGTCATCAAAAACATCATCATACTCTGACAAAATAGCTTCAGTAAAATTAGAACTGAGGCATATGCTTATATGATGCCCTTCTTTGGTAAAGGAAAGCAGATTCATTCTCAGACAGTCTCTAAGACCCAATAATGACTGCACAGGTCTTCGGACTACATAGAACAGTAAGCTGCAGCAGTTCCTAGCCAAATAACACGAAAGCACTACTGAGCCTTTGGTTTGAATTTCTTCACCTCCATAAGCAACATGTTTTGCACAACTGACCACATTAAGTTGTTCACCAGCTCTCACCTTAGCAAATATGTCTGCTGACATAACATTTCACTTTGAACCAGTGTCTGCTTTGAGTTTGGTGGATTTACCATTGATCTGGACAGTACAAAACACTTCATTCTTTGCCAGCAAATTTACTGCATCAACCTTTTCACCAATTACTGACACACCATCTATGTAGAAAGTAGAATTGCAGCTCACAATATGATCAACTTGCTTTTTTAAGTGATCCTTCTTTATAACTGCGTGAGGTTTATTTGATTTGCAAAACTTTTGAAAATGGTTCCATTTTTTTACATTTGTGGCATTGCTGACCAAATGCTAAGCATTTTCTTTTCTTTTAGACTCAAGACTGGCACCACAATTGCAACAGTTAACAAAAATTCTTGATTTGGGTTTTGCTGACTCTCCCTTGTACTGCACTGAGCATGTCCTTTTCTTAGAACTTGCTGGAAAACTACAGGTTTTAACTGGGGAGCCTGCAGGGGTGGCAGATGCCATGTGCGTAGGCCTGCTTCTGCTAGCCACATGTTGCATGATGTCTACATTTGCTATGGAGCCTGCTAAAACCATGCTCTTTTCACTTGCAATCATACTTGTGTGCCTTTCTGTAACTTCCTGGATTTGACAAATCTCAATAGCTTTGCTGAGCGTTATATCACTGTCATGAAGCAAAATCTTTCTCACTGCAGCACTATTAATACCACACACAAGCCTGTCCTTTGTTAACTCATCTTTTAAGCCACCAAACCTACTACATGTTTTAGCTTTGTTTCTTAGGTCAGTAATATAGGCTGCAAAAGTTTCCACTTGCTTTTGATCTCTTGTGTAAAACAAATGCCTCTCTAATGTAACATTAGTCTGGGGGTTGCACATTTCCCTGAATTTGCATTTCAAACACTCTGGATCTTCCCTTGACTCAGCCCGTACAACAATATGACAGTTTTCACATTCTCCCTCATATACTGCTGGTTCATACACAAATGATCGCTCTCTTTCAATGGCCTCTGACCCAGCTAGGTTTAGCAAAATGAATGCCCTGGTGTGTGCATCTTTGTCAGAATAAGCTGCTTTTATAAAAATATTATACTCTTGCTCAAATATTCTCCAATTACCTGCAATATTCTGATCAAATACAAGTAGTGATGGTTTTCGGAATCCATCTGCCATATTACCATGTACCAGTGAAGGCTTTTTGCAAGTATGCACAAACACACACAGATATACATATGCCAGAAATGTATGCCAGTATTTGTAACTATGCCCTATAGCACAACAAGCCTCTGAATAACTGAACTTTGCAAAATAAGTCTCTCAGGCACAAGAATGCTGTTGAAATCACTGTACTGTAAGAAACCACCTCTTAGTGTAAGAAACATTTCAAAATAACTGCACTGTATGAATAAACTGGGCAGAAGAAGCTCGGAGTAAGAGTAAGAAACATTTCAAGGTAACTAAACTTTGCAAATAAACAGTACATAGCACACTGAAACTTTCCCAAAATGGCTGCACTTTGCTAAATAATTATTTACGGTGCAAGAAAAACTCTGTAATGGTGACACTGTGTGAATAGACACTACCAGCGCACAATAAACTTTTCGAAATGACTGTATTTTGACTGCACTTTATGAAATAATTGCACTTTGCACACAAATAAACTTTTTGGAATAAATGCATAGTAATAAGCACACACTGTAAAAACGTTTACACACTTTGAGATACTTCAAATAACTCTAGTTATGCCGTGAATACAATGCAAAATAGGAGGCATGTCAAAACACAGTACTTTGCCAAAACATGCAATTGCCTTGCTTTATTTATGCTTAATGTGTCCTTTTTGCCCTTTTTATATTCGTTTTGCTCGTTTAATCTTTTTTCCATGCCCGTTATACATTTCTTGTGCTCATTTTACTCTAGACATGCTTGTTTTTCTTTAAACATGCTTGTTTTACAATTCCAAGGTAATTCTGAAGCCCTTATGTGCTATTCTGATAATTGTTTTATCAAATATCTCAATTTTAAACATTTTGTTTGATTAGTAAACTTTTTGTGCCTCTCGCTTGTTTAATAATGCAGTTTGTGCCCTTGTAATGTTCCATTTTATCTTGTTTTTATAAAATAAATTGTTTGTGCAAGTTTTCATTACCTTTAGTTCATTTCTGGCCATTCTCTTAGTTTACCTTCACTGTTAACTCTGCACCTTGTAGCTTGGATAGCAGTCTCTGGTATCCCACTTCTGATACCATGTCACTCGTCCAGTCAGGAAAAAAAAGACAAGCATTCGTGGGTTCTGTTCAGGCAGCTTTATTATAATGCAAACACATCAGAATTGAGGCTTAATAACTTTAACTTAGATAAACTTATAAACAGACTAGCTATCACACTCATACATGCTCACTCTCTGGCTGCACTCTCAAAATGGCACTGAAGCTAGCACGTGCTTGCTATTTATATCCATGTGCTGTCCTTGGAAACGCTTCTTAAAGGTACAACATACACACACACTATTCTACGGGCTGGTTAGCCCAATGGGTCTATAGCTCCCAGGGTCAGTTGACGGACCCCTTTGTGCAAGGGGATTACTGTTGGCTTTCTCCACACCCAGTAGAACAAAGCCATTCCTCAGGCTATGGTTAAAGAGACTGCCAAGTGGATCCACTAGGTCTTGTTTTAGATTATTTAGTAAGCAGCTTGGAATGTTATCTTGTTCCATAGAGGTTGGCCTTGGAGACCACTTGTATGACTTGTTTTTTATAGATATTCAGTAGAGGACTGGTGTCAGGAATACCTTGGGGTATAGCTGGGGGGGACGGGGGTGAAGTTATTGCCAAATCTGTCAGCTAGCAGGTTGGCAATTACCTCAGGTTCAGTGTGAGTGGTACCGTCCACTATAATTTCAGCACACAGCTGGGCATTTCATTTTAGGTTTGGACATAGTTAAAAAATGTCTTATGTTTGTCTTTAGTTAGGGATGCTAACTTAGTCTAGTAACTAGCTTTAGAGGGTTGTACAAGATATATAGGTTCTTGTTTAAGCTGTGAAGGGTATTTTTCCTCTGTTGAGTAAGCTCCCTCTTGATCTTAGATATCAATTTCTTTCTTTTGTTGTATAACTTATTTATACTAGCAGTCCACCAAGGTGGCTTGTTTTTTCGAGAGGACCTGATTTTGGTCCTGTGAGATACAGCTGAGTCAATACATTTGCTAAGTGGCTGTATAGGGAATGTGTGTACTCCTCTGCATATGAGTTATTGCTGGCTGTGTTAGCAGGGGCTTTGAAACTTTTTATACCATTACTTAGTAGGCTATAGTTTGCACTGGAGAAATTTTTCAGTTTTTTGCTCCTGTGGGGGATTCAGGTCTGATCTTTATTTCAAACACGACAGATTTGTGGTCTGACGTTACCAGAGATGGCAACACATCAGGGGTAGTGCAGTTATGAGTACTAGGTCAAGGACATTTGAGTGCCATGTGGGAGTGCAGACTAACTGATCCAGGGCATCTGAATTGATAAAGTCAGGGAAGCTGAGAGAGATCATGTTTGTGCTCGTGTAAGTCACCCAGTCAATGAAAGGATGATTAAGGTGTTTGACTGTATACTGAGTGATTCTAGCAAGTCCAGGTAGGCAGTGTACTTCTTCTGGTTCATGGTGGGGGACCTGTAGCTAGCTACGATGTGGTAGGTATTTTACCTATAGTTATTTGGGCCTAGAGTAGCTCAAGCAAGTTATACTGTTTTACACATCTCAAGGTGTATTTGGAAGATGAAGATGGATACACCTCCATCTTTGGTTCTTTCATGCTCGTTTTGGGATCTGAGTGTGTGAAAGGCATTGTAGCCATGTACGGACTGGGTGCTCTCTGCGGATTTGAACCAAGTCTCAGTGACTGCACAGGCATCAGCATTTTCCAAGGTGAGGAGTGCTTCCAGGAAGAGCAGTTTACTGTTTAGGCTCCTAGCATTAAGCAGCATGACCTTGAGTTTGTCTGTATTGGATTTCTTTTCACCGGAAGTTTTGTGTTTTGACATAGCCTAAAAAAGGCACTATGGGTGAGGCAAGTGTCTTTGACAGTATCCAAAAGCCTTGAGGAGACATGCGAATGCCATCTTTGGCAAAACAGCATGGTCTGTCGACCATGTCTTCACAGGTTGACAGATACTGGATCCCCCTAGAGTGACATCAGAAGCTAAGTCAATTGCTGAAATCAATCAATTTCTGTCCATATTGTGGCATCCTAGGTGAAGGTAGAATGCTGCTTAGGGCTAGGGACATACCTGCCTGATACACATAATCTGAGAGTTCAGTCATGTGTCTCTTCATATAGTCCAGAGAGGTATGTCTCATGTCATTCACTGCAACATGTACTATGACAGAGTCATAACATTAATTGTTGCTGAGTGACTTAAGTGTGTGCGTGATTTGACTGATCCTGGCACTTGACAGGTAGCTGACCGTGACCTTCTTCTTGTCCAACCTGGTGAGGGGGACATCTGTGTTCTCATTATTGAATCGCCTATGACCAGAACATTTGATTTTGAGGTGTTTTGCCTTAGGGGCTTAATTGTTGAGACACAGATATGTGTGTTGTTATGCACAATGTGGATTCTGTTCATGTACCAGTATGTGTGGGTTCTTTGTGCTTGGGAGGTCTCTGGTCTTTTGGTAGGCTCTTGGTGAGTACCTCCTCATATGTGGGTTTATGTGACCTGACCTTATCTTCTGTGAGAGGAGAGGTGTGTGCTGACAACTTGTTGGATGTCTTGCTTATTGTTACGTGAAAGGACTGATTCTACTTTCATGGTATAGTTCTCACATACTGTATTTGTTTGCTTAAGAGCAAGTGGTTGCCAGTATGCATGAGGCAATTGCTACATTGCCTCAGGATGCCCATGTCAATCTGGCTAGCTGGAGAAATGTTGGGAAACTGACTGTCCATAGTAGTAGGTTAATCCATAAGTACTAATCTGTGGGAGGGCAGGTTAGGTCAGCTTTTGCTTTGGGATTAACAAGGGGAATTGATCTATAGGAGATCAGGGCTGAAAATGTGTCACGATGCTTCTCAGTGCTCAGCTGAGTTGCCTGCAGAGCAGCAGGGAAGCCTGGGAGGGTTTCACTGACTGGTGTTTAGGGAAAATAGTTTCTAGGCATTTGTGTCTATACAGGGCACCTCTAACCCCCATTGTGTGGTGTGCAGCTACGCGCAAATGCGAGGCTTATATTCAGATTAAATTAAACTGTTTTAAACTAGTCTGCCAATAGGAAATCACACAATGATCCTTCCTCCAGCTATCCCCAGCTCAGACAGGGCTATATCCACACTCTTCTGCTGCAAGGGTGCAGGGGAACCCTTCCTAATGTAAGATAGTGGGATAAGAGTTCAAATGTATGAAAAGCAGGCTAGATTCAGCAAGTCTGGATCTAGTCAATGCTAACTTAGCAACACTTCAGTACAAAACATGAGCAGATAATGAAGCAGGAAAACAGTAAAATCAGTCACAAAGGCACACATGAATGCAGTAAAACAGTAAAACACACTTGAAAAAGTGCAAACCAAGCACAAATTAAACTTAATTTCTTGTTCTTAGCTTTGGATGGCATGGATTCACCAGAAACACTCTAGACCTCTGGCAAAGGATACCAAAATGCAGAGCAGCTCTGGTTAATTGAGCCAATGCTTTAAAGACCAAATACTTAAAAATACTACATTTTAAAATGTTTACATCACATATAACATCCAGTACCCCAAAATGCAAAATGGCCTATTTACCGGCGGAAAATGTTGGGTTTTGAACTTAAATGGAGAAGTTGTGGGACATAGCCTGGCTCTGTGATGCAGACAGATAAATCATTGACTGTAACCTAGATGACCAGGGTTCGATTACCAGCCCCATCACCTGAGGCTGAAAGTAGGCCCTAGATGACCAGGGTTCGATTACCAGCCCCAGCACCTGAGGAGGAAAGTAGGCAGGGACAGAACAGACGAGAAGGGGAGTAGCCTGCTGGCCTCTCTCAGGGGGAGGGAGAGCTTGACAGCACTCACTAAGCACAATGGATGGATATGTTTTCTCTGGTGGAGACTGAGGGGAAACCAGCACCCATGCCTGAGGATGGAGTGGGCTAGGTTAGCTGACAATGTCCCTTGTGGAAGTGAGAGATGACCAGCACAGACAGCCCACTGCATGCCCCTTTCCCTTGCATAACTGAGTTTGTCCAAGGAATAAAGGGCTTCAAAGAAAAAAAATCAACCCACCCTGATGTCTGCCAACATGATGAATCCCTCTCAGCTGATTCTTGCCTCAGTGATGAGGGAAGGAATGGACTGATTGGCTGAGAAGGAGATGGTAATCAGCAGCCCGTGTTGAAAAAGCAGTAAAACCAAAATGGATGGTTTGTGGGACAGGGAAACACCTTAATATCAAGGAAGAAGGGTGACTCCATGCTGCTGATAGCTTAGCAGACAGCAAACTGCCAGGGATGAATGCATGCCGAAAGGCCACAAAAGCAGTATTACTAAGGTCATACATAGAAAGTACAAGAAAAACCTAGCCACACTAGAGTTTTCACTGTGTGATACCTTAAACCTGCTGTAATAAAGGCTCATGGAATATATGCAAATTACCCTTTAGGGGCATTAAGTGTTTCAGCTAAATGGCTACTGAATGTCCATGACTTCTCACTTTTTTTTTTAATCTCTGTGGATACATTCAAGCCAATAAAGCCAAACCTCTGAATGTATCCACAAAGGCTTAAAAAGAAAATACTAAAAAGTCATGGACAATCAGAAGCCATTTAGCTGAAACACTTGATGTCCCTAAGGGGTCATTTGCATATATCCCATTGGCTTCTATTACAAGAGGTTTATCAGTGGAGGCTGGTGACTTCAATTCAAAGGGGGGGGCTGCAGGATACAGCTGAATGGATGTGGCCAGCTAGAAAGGGATGAAGCTATGTTACAGAAATACTCATTAACCCGCTAATTATTTTACATTCATCTTAAAATACAGAGAAAAAGTATTACAGTTCTACAAATATATAACTACAACAGTAAACAGCAGGGCAATTTGTTTAATTCACACCCAGCCCCAGTTCCCAGTGCCTACCCCACCCACAGTATCTGATTTGATCTTGCAAGGTTAAAAACAAAAACAACAAAAAAGACAATACTGTTATTAAGGTAAGTATTCTTTTTTTTTCACATAAGCAACACTCAGTTCAGAGCTTATGGTTGATCTTACTTCACTCAAGCATTGCCCCATCCCAACTGCCTACCCAGAGAATCTGCTTTGAGCCTACAAGGTTTAAATTAATGAAAATAAAAGACCATGGTTACATTACTGTATTTCTTTCACATCACATAGCCAAAAACGTGCATGTGATCTTACTTCAGTTCACCCATACACACTTTACTCATGCAAAAGTAGAGTTTGTTTCAACAACAAAACATTGATAAGCCATCCTAATTTATCTTGACTAACCCTGCAAAAAATAATGGGGTAAAAAAGAAAACAGATGTCATCCACAAACGTCTCTGCAGAACACACCGCATACCTAGTATCTCTTTGACTCCTGCCAGAATATTATATTTAAAAAAAAAAGAAAGTCATTAACAGCCCTCAAAAGACATTGCCTGCAGTGTTAAAATTCTGTGTGCATACTGTTTTATGCTTTACTTTTACAGTGATTACAGATATTTGGGTTTAATTTACAACTTTTATTTCAAATTTTATAGCATAAACACTGATTGACATTCGCTAAACAAAGCAATACTGTCTTACAGTGAAAACAGACTTAGCATTAAAACGTATCTGCCTTTGAAACTCATTCACTGAAACAGCACTGAAACCCACATTCAAAGAAAATGCATTTGGTCAGTGGCGGGCTAAGTTTACCTTTGGGCTGTTTTCAAATAAAAGGCCCCTTGCACACATTTAGGACCATGCAAGTTCTTTGATTCATCTTCCTGATTTATTCAGTTATAAAATATGTTAAATAAATTGTATCCCTTGTATAATACAGCAGCACTTGTTAGACAGTATTTTAAATTTATAGTTTTGAACATTTTTCCAGTAAGCAATGAAACAAAGCATATGAACCACTAATAACAAAGCTGCCCTAATTCAGAACATTTCAGCCATAAAAGACCAATCAGACTTCTGTCATTACAATCCACCAATATCAGTCAATATGCACAATCTGCAG
This sequence comes from Protopterus annectens, assembly GCF_019279795.1. Taxonomy (NCBI): domain Eukaryota; kingdom Metazoa; phylum Chordata; order Ceratodontiformes; family Protopteridae; genus Protopterus; species Protopterus annectens. The sequence goes on along the minus strand of NC_056733.1, from coordinate 953,974,660 downwards.
AAGTAAACGTTGTCTGAATAATTCCACAGTAAAGAAATCTGAATCTAATGAATAGGTTGCTGCTAGAAAACAACTTTATATTTCAGTGTTTTCATCTACAAATTCAGTGCCTGCTTCCCTTGAAGAATAAATTGCATATGTTATATTAAAAAATGTAAGCTGGTATGTTGAAATACAGAATGGATGGCAATATGAAAAACAGGTTCATGGTCAATAGGCATCTCTATCCAAAGGACATACTCAGGACTGCAGCACCTTAAAATACAAATGTATATGCTGTGCAATTAGACTCTACAGCCTTCTGCATCAAGACGCAAATATGCTACCTGTTGTGATACTAACACTGCTTTAAAACTCTGTACCACAATAGTTCACCCATTTGCTAAACAAAACAGTTGCACATTTTAAGCAGACTTGGCATAAACAGCAGTAAACTTCTCTTCCAACAAAAGAAAATGCAGCTAAAATATCAAACATCCGAAAAAAGTGTAAATGTTGTATTCTCGAAATGCTGTACACCATCTATACATAAAAATCTAAAAGAGTTCACAAGTATAAAACAAGGCATCATAATATGAATAAACTTACAGCTATATTAGACATCTTTTCAATAAGCTGAAAACCAACAAGTTCTTAATACATAACTGATTCAGTGGGATAAATACAGGACCAAAATAAGCCTTAAATATCTTTTAAAACTGTTGTACACTGATGACAAATCACAAAAAAACACTTGTTGTATGAGCAGATCTCTATCAATTTTGCTATCAACAAAAACAGAGAAAGTAGAAAGCCTGCACATACCTACTAATAGATATGACTGGACAGTGGACACAGAACAGTGACTGGAGGGTTTTAAATATTTCACCATATGTAACCATAAAACCAGAATTTCAGCCAATTGTTTCATGCTAGAAGCTGCTGCTTGCTTTGACCTTGTTAGTCTCGGTTTGGACACATCAATGAAAGCATTGGTACAGAACAGATTTTGAAAATAACTCATGGGAAAGTGCAAGGTGCCCTGTCCTGCCAACTACTATGTCAAGTCAGTTTGCTTAGTGCAGTGAATAGTGAAAAACTAAAAGACAATGTCAAAGAAAATGAATCTTGTAATGTGATTTCCAAAACACATGCAGGCTTAAAATGTGACTCTCTCCTTCATAATCCCTCCTAAAACTGATGATTTGGAGAGAAGATGTTGTGGGTTACGCTTAATAAATAAGAACAATAATGAGGCTTATAGATTTTTTTCCTTTAGGAAGTGGGCATAATTCATGATTTCTTATTCTGTCAACTTTTCAAGGTTAATACTACTAGTATTTTAAAAGTGGCCCTAATTATTGCTGGATTAGCCCCTAATTCTGGAGGTAGGAGGTTGACAGGTAACCGTGTAGCATGCGTGCGTGTGCACGCTCGCGCGCACACACACACACACTCGCTTTATATAATCTTTTTAACTGAATGCAATTGAGCTTAGAAAAACTGTCTTTTGTGACTTTCTCAAGTTTCTTTTGGTTTTGATTCTTGTGGTACAATGTTCACTTACTTCCCCATCATTGTAGTGAAACCATACTTTGCTCTAGCTAGTTGCCTCTGTACTTGTCTGTAAAAACATACTGTTAGAGTTTTCTTGCAGTTTGTATTCATATTTTTGTAAATCTATTTGTTTGTGACAGAATCTTTTCAAGGTAGTGTGTTACTGTCTGTTCAGGAGTGTGTGTGTGTGTGTGTGTGTGTGTGTGTGTGTGTGTGTGTGTGTGTGTGTGTGTGTGTGTGTGTGTGTGTGTGTGTGTGCGCGCGCACGCAGATTTAAGTCTAGAGTCACTTCATTTGCTTCTCAGCTCCTAGCATGTTGCTATTACTGAACTATTGTGCCCTCTGTCCTTTACTCTTCTCTTGCACCAAAAGGACCACCTGCTAGCTTCCTATTGACATGCAGTGCACAAAGCTGCAAAATGTACCCCTCTTGGTTAAGGTAACTCCCGGGAGATTTGACTCCAAACCCTTGGCTCCAGTATATTCCTGGCTTATTAAGCCATCCCTTTTCAATGGCAGACTAATCCCTTGCAGGCTACTGTGTAATTAGCCAGTAAATGGATTCAGGCTTTAGA
>NC_056733.1:953962549-953967549 GCF_019279795.1 Protopterus annectens | reverse complement strand
GATCTGGGGACCCAAGTAGATTGTAAACTCTCCTTTGATAATCACATTGCCAAAGTGGTTAGAAAATCCTTCTACGTGGCACACCTTATCACAAAAGGGTTTGCATCCAGATCAAAAGAGGTCATTGTGCCCCTCTACTCATTGCTCATCAGACCCATGATAGAGTACAATGCCCCATTTGGGATGTATCTTACAAGACACCTGCAACAGCTGGAAAGACTACAGAAGTACCTCACCAAGAGGATCACTGGCCTCAAACAGATGCTCTACGCAGCTCGACTGAAGAAACTCCAGCTGTACTTGCTTGCATACCGCCTACTCAGAGATGATCTCTGCCTGACATACAAGGCCATATCCAACCCAGAACTGATCGACATGCTACACCTAAAGAAAAGCTTATCCCCTCGAGCCACACGCTCTAGGAATCTAAACCTCACCACAACAATAAATAGGACATGCTGGAGGGATAGATTCCTGTCACAGAGACTTCCCATGCTTTGGAACAAGATTCCAATCTACATTAGGCAGAGCTCCTCACTAACACTCTTCAAGAGAAACCTTGACGAGTGGATGGGAAACAGAAAGTTTACCCCGGGAATCACTTCAGTGGCTCTGCTGGACAGAGGCACAGGGAACTAATCTAAGGGGACGGTGAAAGCCAACACATTCTGGCTAGCCTTATAAATGCCTTCAGGCAGATAGCCTAGTACCTACCTATGAACCTATATGCTCAGTATTTCCAGAGGCACAGGGAACTAATCTAAGGGGGCGGTGAAAGCCAACACATTCTGGCTAGCCTTATAAATGCCTTCAGGCAGCTAGCCTAGTACCTACCTATGAACCTATATGCTCAGTATTTCCAGAGGCAGACCTCTCTGCATCAAGCACAATTTCCCTTAAGAGTACACAGGGAAGACTGTCAGCCCAGGGTCTGGATTTCTCTGTCTGACTCCCTCTAGTTGCCCAGTAAGACTCCCCACTGGCACAGTTTTGGAGTTAAGTCCTCAGCCGAGTGCCCAAGCCAAGTTCTCCACCACTTTCTCCATGAAAACAGTGCTTCATGTCCATGCTCCAAGTAGCTGACACACACACACACACACACACACGCACACACACACACACACACACACACACACGCACACACACACACACACACACACACACACACACACACACACACACACACACACACACACACACACACACACACACACACACACACACACTTTGAGATTTGATTTGTATACATGCACACACACACCTAGGAAAGGCTGGCACAGGTTTACTATCTATGCTCCCTTCTGCCCAGACTATAAGGTAGTTATCACTGCCACCAGGCACTACAGAGCCAGCTACTTAAGGCTCTTACAAGGATACTCAATTATACTGAATTAAATCAATATTAATACAAATGGTAGTTTGACCAGAAGCAAGGCTTTCAGCAGTGGCCAGAGTTATCAGCAAATAAATATATGCAAATACTCTCAAAACTTAAATATTTTTCTAAAAGGACCAACCACAATGAGAAGTTTAAATATATTTAATAATAAATAATAAAAGAACAAGAAAATACTACCTATCTATGCACAGTAAACACCAGAGTTTCGGACACAGGAAATGTTGAAAATAACACAGATGAATTGATTCACACAGTTAGAGAAAAACAGTACTTCTAATCTCACTATATTTTCCTAATGAATCTAAAAATGTTGTGGGTTAAGTTCTTTCTAGTCAGGTTTCCAAGAACACACTGCCTCTGAGACTTCAGTCTCCTGTAATATTAATTAAATAATAATATTAAATATTCTGTACAGAATGACATTGTATACAGCTAGTCATCTGACTTCTGTTTCCCGCACTATCCCACATCACTAGAAGCTGCCAGGATTTTAGCACCTACATGTTACCATGCACACATATAGAGCTTTGCTCAGATCTGCTGCTGCTCCTGGAAGTCATAAAACCATTCTCTCCTACAGAGCAACTAACTATTCTCTAGCATAGACATTGTGTCTCTGGATCCATTCAAAACTGTGGGATACTGTTGTTATGGCTTAACCCATAAAGTAATTTAATTTCAGATATATTTTAAAGTTTGCTGCAGCTGGATTGTGATTTACCTCAGCTCTTCCAGTATCATCTGTTGAAACATATACATTTAATTCAGTTACATTAACGCATGTACATTTATTTTCTTTCCAACAGGATACACTGTTGATACATTTTAACACAAGCAGCTTTACAAATACATTTTTAAACACAAGCATCTGTACAAATCAGTTGATACAGAAAAGACTTATAATTCTTATATTAAATTCCAGCTAGCTGTGCTTGCATCTGTTACACATTCACTACCCTACGTCTCCTGACATGGCTGACAGTACCTCCTATTGTCACAGTTATTATTATTAATTATTACTATTATTATTATTATTATTATTATTATTATTATATATTCTTTTCTGCATTTCCTGAACTTTTAACATTTCTCTTTCACTAAGGCCATCAGGCAGCTTAATCTTTATTTGAAGTCAGTATAATGCTATATAAGACTTTTGAATGTGTTTTGTCCTCTTCCTGTGCCTCTTTAGCAATATCAGGCAGACCACTTAGATGTCTAACATATGTTCATAGGAGGTTATTAAGCTAACACCCTAGAGCCCTTACAAGCCTAGCCATATTTATCCTGCTTTGCCTCAATTTCAGTGGTTAGGTTCGTGAAGTTAGCAAGGTAAAAGGGTCTTTGGTAGTTAATGCATACAAGAGTTCACTTCTCTTACTGCAAATAACAAGTAAGGCTAACGACTGATCTCAGTTATTACCACCTGCTTCAGTTACTAATCATAGCCTCAGTTGTTACCACCTGCTTCAGTTACTAATTGTAGCCTCAGTTGTTACCACCTGATTCAATTACTAATCATAGCCTCAGTTGTTACCACCTACTTCAGCTACTAATCGTAGCCTCAGTTATTACCACTTGCTTCAGTTACTAATCGTAGCCTCAGTTGTTACCACCTGCTTCAGTTACTAATCATAGACTCAGTTTTTACCACCTGCTTCAGTTACTAATCATAGCCTCAGTTGTTACCACCTGCTTCAGTTACTAATCGTAGCCTCAGTTGTTACCACCTGCTTCAGTTACTAATCATAGCCTCAGATACCACTTACTTCAGTTACTAATCTTAGCCTCAGTTGTTACCACCTGCTTCAGTTACTACCTGCTTCAGTTACTAATCGTAGCCTCAGCTGTTACCACCTGCTTCAGTTACTAATCGTAGCCTCAGTTCTTACCACCTGCTTCAGTTACTAATCTTAGCCTCAGTTGTTACCACCTGCTTCAGTTACTAATCATAGCCTCAGTTGTTACCACCTGCTTCAGTTACTAATCGTAGCCTCAGCTGTTACCATTTGCTTCAGTTACTAATCATAGACTCAGTCATTGCCACCTGCTTCAGTTACTAATTGTAGCCTCAGTTGTTACCACCTGCTTCAGTTACTAATCATAGTCTCAGTTGTTACCACCTGCTTCAGTTACTAATCATAGTCTCAGTTGTTACCACCTGCTTCAGTTACTAATCGTAGTCTCAGTTGTTACCACCTGCTTCAGTTACTAATCATAGACTCAGTTGTTACCACCTGCTTCAATTATTAATCTTAGCCTCAGTTGTTACTACCTGCTTCAGTTACTAATCATAGCCTCATTTGTTACCACCTACTTCAGCTACTAATCGTAGCCTCAGTTGTTACCACCTGCTTCAGTTACTAATCGTAGCCTCAGTTGTTACCACCTGCTTCAGTTACTAATCGTAGCCTCAGTTGTTACCACCTGCTACAGTTACTAATCGTAGCCTCAGTTGTTACCACCTGCTTCAGTTACTAATCGTAGCCTCAGTTGTTACCACCTGCTACAGTTACTAATCGTAGCCTCAGTTGTTACCACCTGCTACAGTTACTAATCGTAGCCTCAGTTGTTACCACCTGCTACAGTTACTAATCGTAGCCTCAGTTGTTACCACTTGCTTTAGTTACTAATCGTAGCCTCAGTTGTTACCACCTGCTTCAGTTACTAATCATAGCCTCAGTTGTTACCACCTGCTTCAGTTACTAATCATAGCCTCAGTTGTTACCACCTGCTTCAGTTACTAATTGTAGCCTCAGTTGTTACCACCTACTTCAGTTACTTATTGTAGTCTCAGTTGTTACCACCTGCTTCAGTTACTAATCATAGCCTCAGTTGTTACCACCTGCTTCAGTTACTAATCGTAGCCTCAGCTGTTACCATTTGCTTCAGTTACTAATCATAGACTCAGTTGTTACCACCTGCTTCAGTTACTAATCGTAGCCTCAGTTGTTACCACCTGCTTCAGTTACTAATCATAGTCTCAGTTGTTACCACCTGCTTCAGTTACTAATCATAGTCTCAGTTGTTACCACCTGCTTCAGTTACTAATCGTAGTCTCAGTTGTTACCACCTGCTTCAGTTACTAATCGTAGACTCAGTTGTTACCACCTGCTTCAATTATTAATCTTAGCCTCAGTTGCTACTACCTGCTTCAGTTACTAATCATAGCCTCATTTGTTACCACCTACTTCAGCTACTAATCATAGCCTCAGTTGTTACCACCTGCTTCAGTTACTAATCGTAGCCTCAGTTGTTACCACCTGCTACAGTTACTAATCGTAGCCTCAGTTGTTACCACCTGCTTCAGTTATTAATCATAGCCTCAGTTGTTACCACCTGCTACAGTTACTAATCGTAGCCTCAGTTGTTACCACCTGCTTCAGTTACTAATCGTAGCCTCAGTTGTTACCACCTGCTTCAGTTACAAATCGTAGCCTCAGTTGTTACCACCTGCTTCAGTTACTAATCATAGCCTCAGTTGTTACCACCTGCTTCAGTTACTAATCGTAGCCTCAGTTATTACCACCTGCTTCAGTTACTAATTGTAGCCTCAGTTGTTACCACCTACTTCAGTTACTAATTGTAGTCTCAGTTGTTA
>NC_056733.1:953810049-953957549 GCF_019279795.1 Protopterus annectens | reverse complement strand
CATTTGCTGTCTGCCTGAGGACAAATTCTCTGGAGTACTATTTACCTTTGTTAATACAAAATCTGGATAATTTGCCTTTCTTCTCACCTCTGTAACAAGTTAGCTTAGTACTAAGCACGCTGGATTAAAAAGATAATGCTGAATCACTTACAACTGCATTTAGGTTTAGCTCATACATTCCAGTTTTAAACAATTATTTCCTAGAACATGCTCAACTACAGTGGTAAGTTTATCTAAACTTTTGGGAGCACTTTGATACCCCTATCTTACATTAACAGGCAATGCTCATTTAAATGTTAAAGACTGTAAAATAATTGTTTTTAAAAAGTTTAGTAATAATTTGGAGCTTTTCTCCCTGGGCCTCCACTGAAAATGGGCTTCTACCCAGTTGGACTTTCCCAGTAATCAAATGTTAATAATAACAATAATAATAATCATAATAATAATAATAATAAATATATCGGCATTACGCGATTCTATCATTTCTGCTTTATTATTAGTACCAGGTACTAACCACAGTTTAACAGTATGCTTAAGATAACACATCTGAGCTCTTACCATCTTACTGGCATTAAAAGTCAAACTATGAGATTTTAATAACTTGAATTTCCAAAGGAAGATCTATGCCAGATAAAAGTTATTTTTTTCAGTTTATCATAATCCAACTAATCAGGTGTGAAAAGATGTGTTTTGTCCATTCGTTCTTCCTCCATTTCTCATTTCAGTATAGTGTTCCAAACTAACCATGGACAACTTTATATAATCTTCCCTGAACAGCTTCCTGGAGGGGGTGGCATAGTCTGGGACCCATCAATAAGCTCATTAAATGCTGGTCTGTAGCCCCCCTCTCTGCACCAGAGTTTTACTCAGATTCTCTATAGCTAACTTTGGATCTGCAAGCACTCTAGCAATGCACAGACACGGGTTTGAATTTGGTAACTGCAGTGGACCCGCACTGCTCACTTCAGGGTTACTGCAGTTCATTCACTAGCTTGGAACATAACGCAAGTGCGCAGACAATTTCACAGAACAGAGAAAACACAGCACTAGGAACATTCAAGGTTTTAACTTTAGCTGTGCTACAGTGAAATCAGCCACTTTTACATGCAACAAAAACAGTCAGCTACTACTCTTTGTTGTAGCTTTTTAGCACACATACTTCTCTCTGATCTAGGTTATTAGCAACAAAAAATAGCATAGAACTCTCTTCCAGTGTGAATTACTGATTCAGTTAATTTATACAGAAAACCATTATGCATGCCCACTGTCTGCATCAGATGAGGTATTTTGGCAATATTGAGCACAGAAGTAACTAGAAACACAGTTTTTTTAGATGACACGTTACTTTATACATGACTGCAAAGCAGAGTCTAAAAAAAATATCAACAGAAAATGTCTACATACAGATTTCTCCACAAAGTTCAAATATAAAACCAACTAGTGAACCAGGTAAAACAATTTTGTTGCAGTCACCAAATGACAAAACAAACTAAGAAAAACACAAAAGGATGGCAGGATATAATCATGGAAAATCCACAATTTATTCACCAAATAAAAGGAAAATAAGCATTTTTGTCTCTATAAAATAAGAGACTTCATCGGATAAAACCACTAAAAGCCATCATGCTTTTTATTTCCAAACTAAACAGTCACATGATACCAAATTAATTAACCACAATTACATAATTAACAGTTTAAACAAATAAAATACAATATAGACTTATGCTAAACAAAGTGTAAGAATATACAAATATATGTTTATAAAAATAATAATCTAACCTCGATTTTTAGTTTTAAAAGGTAGCCTACAGATGCTAATCCATTCAGCCCCAGCCACCTGACTGCATTAAAATATAAAATCCAATAGAGTTTATGTTTTTCTAAGGACCATGGTCTACCCCTCATGCTACGCTCAACCTTTTCAATAACAGTAAATTTAAAATTATGCCCTGAATGGTTTAAAACATGTTTGTATAATGCATTTGTCATTTTACCCTTTTGAATCTCATATTGGTGTTCATAGATTCTGTCTCTAAGCCTTCTCTCAGATTTCCCAAAATAAAATGCAAGATATTTTTGAGAAAGGGCTCCATAAACAATACTAGTACTATTACAGTTGTAATTTCCTTTGATTCTAAAATAATTGCCATTCATTTAAAAAAAATCCCCTACATCAATAAATTTACACAAAGTACAACTGCCACGTTTTCTTATCTAAGCACTTACATTACACTTTCTCCAAAATGGATGTTCTAATAATTTTTTAAAGCTAGGGCCCTTCTTATATGAATAATGGGTTTTATCCTGCATTATCTTTGATTCCCTTGTCCTCCTTCATAATAGCCCAGTTTTTAAAAATAATCTGTCTCACCAAGTGGTGACAAAAAGGTAACTTAAAATGTTCACTTCTAAAGGTAACATTTGGTTCTTGGTCAACTTGAGGTACTCTTTCCACATTTAAAGGACCCCAAATCAGTAAAAAATAGTTATTATTTCTCTTGTTAATAACTTCATTCATAAGGTTATCAAGAAACCACTACAGGGTAACCCGGTTCACAGACAGCTAATGCTACCAATGCCTCCACTGATATTTCTGTTACTTCGTTCGGTCAACGATCTCCAAGACCTGTGTCTTCTAATATCTTAACATCTAGTCATGATAATGGCACTTCTGCTTTTGCTTCAACAATGAATATAACTAATAAGAATTTATCTATCCTCAATGATTGGCTACATCAGAAAATGGACTTTATTCTAGTAACATTCAAGGAGGAGCGTCATTGAATGAGAATTTGGACATTTTCCAGTACAAACTGCTAAAGGTATGCAAATTACAAATTGAAAATATCTATCTTATCCAATGCATTAAAACTAACAAAGTGCCAAAAGGTCTTAGGACAAGGAGATACCCAATTGGTCTTATTAAGAATTCACTCCTTCACAAAGAATTATCGACACTCTTCGATAAACAAGGGTGTGAATACATGGAAATATTGGTTAGGCATAATTCTAAGTTTATTGGTGAACTGATTGGGGAAATCAACATACTCAACAATATTATTGCGATGATATGGGCAAGTGCCATCTGGAGTTTTATAAAGAATGATATGTCCTTTGAATATCAAACTGATTTATACAAGATGCTTGTGGTACAAATGTACTAGAAATGTATATCATTTGAATATCAAACTGATTTTGTACAGATGCTTGTGCTAAAAATATATTTGTGAGCTTTGGTTGTGTTGAAATGTATCAACAGTGTACCCTGCTGAAAAGAAGAGAAATGTACATGTATTATTGGAGCTGAATTAAATGTATATATCTTAATAGAGGATGCTGGTACAGCAGAGGTTAACTTTAAGAAAAATAAGGGAAATATAAATGAGCTGTTAGACCCTTAAAAATTACCCCATAGTGCTGAGTAGGCCCAGAAACTCTGGGTTTGGAGAAGATCCTTTGTCCATCAGCTCACTGAAAAGAGGGGATGCCTCAGGCACTGCCATAAATATTAGGATGTGCATTGTGGTCGTCTGTGCTAACTTCCTGTCTCAGCTTCAAAGGGGAACACTATGAAAACATAGAGTCAGGTGACCAGATATGGTCATTCTGCCAGCCCTCTTGGAAATTATATTTTAGATATTACAAAGAGAAATCTCAGAGTACTGAGTATTCTGTTTGGGAAGTCTGACTAGAAATTGACTAGAAAGACCCTCACCCATGGCATCTTGCCTTGCGGTATTAAGTAACTTAACTAGGGAACAGTATAATTATTTTAAATTTGTCAGGAATATAGTGAAGCTTAGTTTAGATATTGTTTTTCTTTATTTGTCTGAGTCTGTCCATCAATGTTCTTTTCAATATTTTCTGTGATCTGAATTATGTGGTTTACTGTGAATATATATTCAATATTTTCATGTTCTTTTATTATTTATTATTAAACATATTTAAAACTTTTATTGTGGCTGGTCCTTGTAGAAAGTATCTAACCTCTGAGAGAACTTATATTTATTTGGTGACACTTTGTGGGCAACTCCAGAAAGCATAGTCATCTTGGTGAGCTACTACCATTTGTATTAGTATTAATATTGTACAGTATAATTGGACACCCTTTGTTAAGAACCTTAGAATAGCAGATTGTTTAGTGTCTAGTAGCAGTGAATCCTACCTTATAGTCTAGGCAAAGATGGTAGAGCAGGTAATCTGTGCCAGCCTTTGCTAGGTGTGTGTGTGTGTGTGTGTGTGTGTGTGTGTGTGTGTGTGTGTGTGTGTGTGTGTGTGTGTGTGTGTGTGTGTGTGAAAATTAAATCTTAAAGAGTGTGTGTTTGGTGGAAACAAGGCTGGAGAAGGTAAACATGGATATGCAAGATTATTTAGTAATGGCAATACCTGTTTTTCAGATTTCATCTACACTGAGTAACCACTTAACTGATATTTTGTGTTGTCAGGGACACGGAGAATACTTTGAGAATATTCACCTGGAAATAGTACTTGAAATTACTGGAACTGTGCGTTCCATTCCAGCTGAGGATTTACAGGTTTTTAATGAATAATTTGAGACTGATGACATTATTCCTGAATTGGAATAATTCAGGATCGAATAACAACTGAGGGGAATATTATAGTTTCTGGATTTGATAAAGTAAGTAAATGTAAAATGCTTCTGAATACTGAGTGTGATTTTGCAAAATATAAATACATTGGAATTATTTTAAATGTTGCTTTTGCTGACCTTTTCTCTAAAAGTTTGATGTTTGCTCCCACTAAGAGGGCTAATATGCTGGAGATTTTGCTTGATTTTAAAACTTTTTTTAACGTAAGTTGAATTTGTGTATTATGTTTGATGACAACCTTTCTGATAGTACTGCAATAAAAGTTGCCTCACAGACATGATAAGAAAAAATGGCCAGATAAGATAGTGTGGACTCCAGCACGTCAGCAAGCATTCCAGAAGCTTAAATTGCTACAGAATGTGGGTTCACTGATGGGATGCAGCTTGGAAGTGGATGACATGATGATACAGAGGAGGCTGGACATCCTATTTATCTAAGAGACAAGATGGAAGGGAAGTGCAGCAAAGCCACTTGGCTTGGGATCCAGAGTCTACTACTCAGGAGGGGAACAGGCTAGAAATGGTGTGTGAGTTGTGGTGAGAGAGAAGCAGTGAGGGATATCATCAGAATTAATGTCAGACTCATGGCAGTCAGACTCCAGTGTAATGATAGGGCAGTATTCATAATCTCAGCCTATACCCCACAGCAGGGTTGTGATTGTGAGGAAAAGAGTGCATTCAGACAGCAGTTGCAGGACCTTCTAGATAAAGCAGGACAACATGAATTGGTGTTGATAATGGGTAACTTGAATGCACATCTCGGGACAGACAGAACAGGATATGAGGACTGCCTGGGTCCACATGGGTGGAGCAACAGGAATAAAGAAGGAGAAGCCATTCTAGACTTCTGTTTGGCAAATGGCTTGATAGTAGCCAACACATGGTTCAGAAAGAGAGACAGTCACAAGATCACATACAAGAGTGGTCAACATGCAACTCAGGCAGACTTCCTCCTAGTAAGGAAATGGCACTGAGGAAGAATCAAAAATTGCAAAGTCATCCCCAGTGAAACAGTCAACCCACAGCATAAACCACTGGTTGCCACAATCAGCTGCAAGCAGTGTTCAGAGAAGGCACTAAGGTCAACAGAGACCAGATTGAAGACCTGGAAGTTGACTGGAGAGAAAGCCCAACAGTTCAAGGAATTACTCAGGGCTCTAACACCCCAAGAAGAGGAGGAAATAGATGGAAATGAAGAAGAATGGCAGCGCATCAAAAAGTACAGTTTTGTACCTACCATAAATGTAGATGTTCGAGGATCCACATTGCTGCAGTCCTAACTATTGGGTAGTCCGCTGTCCAGTCGGCCCGAATACCAAAGTATATGGCTGACGTCGGTCAAGGCGCATTAGACTGACGTCAGAACGTCAGGGTACTAATGCGCATGACGGACGTCATATCCTCAGTCTTTTCTTGCCCCAGATGTCAGAAGACCCTAAAAAGACAAGGCCAAAACCAAAAACTCCAAACATTCCTGCACCAAAAATATGTACAATATATACAAAGTTACCAGAGTATAACCTCACCTACACAACCACCCCGAAACACAGAGGGGAAGGAGGGAGGGTAAATTGGACTGCAGCAATGTGGATCCTCGAACATCTACATTTATGGTAGGTACAAAACTGTACTATGTTCTTCATTCCACATTGCTGCAGTCCTAACTATTGGGTAGAATCCCAAAGCAGAGGTAAGGGAGGCTGGCAAATCATAAGGAAGCAGGAGCTGACAACATGCCTTGCAAAATAGCTGTGGCAAAACCAGCCCTAGATTTAGAGTAGAGAGGAAGGTGATAATGCTTAGAGAAAGTATGCACTGAACTCCAAGTAGCTGCCTCCAAAATATCCTTAGTTGCCACCCCCCTTAGAAATGCTGTTGAAGTGGCAGTAGCCCTAGTGGAATGAGGTCCAATCCCAGCTGGAATCTCCTTGCCATGATGGGAATAACAAAATGCAATGCAAAACCCAATCCACTTAGAAATAGTTTGTTTTGACACAGGCTTGCCCTGAGAACTCAAAGCAAAAGAAACAAACAACTGCTGAGACTGCCTAAAATCCTTAGTCCTGCTTAAATAATAACGCAATTGCCTGTGTACATCTAAAGTGTGCAAAATCTTTTCCCCTTTATTTTGGGGATCTGCATAAAAAGTAGGCAAATGAATAGTTTGGTTTAAAGCCACACTAGAAACCACCTTAGGCATAAAGGAAGGATTAGTACGTAATGATACCCTATCCTTATGAAAAATCAAAAAAGGCTCTACCGCCATAAGGGCCTGCAATTCAGAAACCCTTCTTGCACAAGTAATGGCCAACAAAAAAGCAGTCTTCCATGACAAGTATTTCAATTCAGCAGTAGCGAGGCTCAAAAGGTTGTAGAGTAAGTTTCTCCAACACAAAATTGAGATCCCAAGCAGGAGTAGGAGCTCTACGTGGGGGTCTTATATTCTTTGCCCCTCTAAGAAATTGCTTGAACAAAGGATGCGAAAACAATGGTGGGTCACAATCATAGTGAGCTGAAATTGCTGCAGCATGAATCTTAATGGAAGAGAAAGACAAACCTTTGTCCAATAACTCAGTAAGATATTGAAGAGCCACACTCAAATTAGGCTCAGAAATCTCCAAATTGTTTGCTGCACTCCAAAATAAAAATCTCTTCCATTTTTCTGCGTACACTTTCCTTGTACTAGGCCTTCTGGCTTCCATAATCACATTTAAAACTTGTTGAGGAAGTTGAGACCTGCTGTGTTTCAAAACAGAATATGCCAGGCTGTTAGATGAAGAGAGTGAAGCTTGACATTGAGCAGGTGACCGTCTCTCTGAGACAACAGGTGTGTAATCAAGGGTAAAGGCCATGGAGGCTTCCTTACCAGACTCCTCAGTAATGGGTACCAGTGTTGCCGAGGCCAATCTGGAGCTATTAAAATCATCCTTGGCTTGTCTTGTCTGACCTTTAGGAGCACCTTTGGGAGAAGAGGCAGAGGTGGAAAGGCATACACATGAAGATTTTTCCAACTGAAAGAAAGAGCATCCACTTTCCAAGCTGTGTGATGAAACCTCTTTGTGCAAAACTTTGGCAGCTGGTGGTTTAGTGGAGAAGCGAACAGATCTATGTCTGGAGTTCCCCAGGACACTGTCAATTTTCGAAATACATGAAGATCCAGTTTCCACTCGTGGGGATCCATGATTTGTCTGCTTAACACATCTGCTAAGGAGTTCTGTGCTCCCGGCAGAAACCTTGCCTGAAGAGTTAGTTGCAAGCTGAGCGCAGTCTCCCATAAAATCATTGCTTGCCTGCACAACGGGTAAGAATGTGTTCCCCCTTGTTTGTTGATGTACCACATGACAGTTGTGTTGTCTGTTAGAATCAACACCTGCCCTGGAAGAAGTAACTCCTTGAAAGCCATTAATGCAAACTGGACTGCTAACATCTCCTTCATGTTGATATGTAGATGTTGTAGTCTGGCAGGCCACTTGTCTTGTATCCACTTTCCATTTAGATGAGCTCCCCAAGCAATGTCTGAGGCATCTGTCGTTAGAATCTGACTCGCCTCTGGCCGGGTCACAGAGAGTCCCTTGTTTAGGTGACATTCCTGAGCCCACCACAAAAATTCCTTTTGAATGACAGTGTCCAAATCCTGGCAGTGCTGTGTCCATACATTTTTGAGATACCATTGCAGCTTCCTCATATGCAGTTTGGCATTGGGAAGCACCAGAATACAAGATGCCATGAACCCTAAGGCTTGAAGGACTGTCCTTGCAGTCAGCCCGGACTGAAGAGATAGTTGATGGAAGTAACTGGAAAGATTCTTTTGTTTGTCCGGGGTTAAAAAGGCCATCTGGGCTGCTGTATTCAGTCTCACACCCAGAAAGCACATGTCTTGAGAGGGTACTAGACTGGACTTTATTTCGTTCACAGAATACCCCAGGCATCTTAGCACTGCTATCACATATTCCAAATGCTGTAAAAGGTCTTCCTTTTCTTGAGCCAGAATCAGGCAGTCGTCCAAGTAGGGATAGATTTGAATTCCTTTTAGTCTGAAGTAATCTATCACTGGAGCCAGAACCTTTGTGAATACTCTGGGCGCAGTAGATAAGCCAAAGGGCAATGCAGAGAACTGATAATGAGAATTTCCAGCTCGAAAACGCAGATACTTCCTGCAACTTAGTCTTATAGGCACATGAAGGTAAGCTTCCTTGAGATCTAAAGTTACCATCCAGTGATCTTTGCCCAGCAGAGGTAAAAGCTGTTGTAACGTCAACATTTTGAACTTGGGAATGTCCAGATAAGTGTTGAGGATAGATAAATCCAAAATTGGTCTCCACGTGTTCCCCTTCTTCGGTACTAGGAACAGGCGAGAATAAAATCCTAGGCCCCTTTCTGGCACAGGAACTGGCTGAATGGCCCCTATTTGGAGCAACAGAGAAATTTGCTTGTGAGCCTCTTTTCTTTGTAGAGGAGGAATGTCTGGCATGCCTTTGAAAGGAGGCAAGGTATGGAAATAAAACCTGTAACCGTGGTGAATGATATCCAAAACCCATCTGTCTTGGGTAATTAAATCCCAATTTTCTTTGAAAAGAGCCAGCCTTCCTCCCAAAGGTGCTGCCAGGCGAGAATGTACTGGCAGCTGAAAAGGTAGGTCATTGGGTCTGTTTACGAAAGGACTGACCCCTGCCCTCACCAGAAGTCTGAGCAGGTGAACTCCCTGTTCTAGGCCTAAAAGAACCTTGAGCTCTGCCCCTACCACGTCTAGACCTACCCCTAGACTGGGAATCATAAGCAGGATATGTCCATCCCTTAGTAGGCCAATTTCTACTAAACTTCGGAGGCTGTACCTGCAAAAAATCCTTAACAGTTTGCATAGACTTAGCCTTGTCCTCCATTTTCTTTAAAACTGCTTCCACAGGCGAACCAAACAACACATCAGACTGTAAAGGAGCATCCAAAATCCTTGTCTTAATATGCTCAGCTAAATTCTGATCCCTCAACCAGGCGTGCCTACGAAGAACAGAACCAGTGGCAGCCACCCTTGAGGAGGCCTGCACAGCATCAAAACCACACTGCAAGGAATGCTTACCCACCTGTTCAGACACATGAACTAAATCCTGCAACTCTTTACACTCAATACCTTCTGCCAGAGCATCCACCTTAGACTTCAATTGTGAAAGGAGATAATTCTGATATTTTAACATGTGAAACTGACAATTCAACGCCCTCATGGCTAAAGTGGAAGAAGTATACACTTTCTTTCCCCATCTATCCAAAGCCCTTGCCTCTTTATCAGGAGGAACAGGATTTTTAACAACAGAAGCCTTCACACCTTTAGGCCCCTGAGAGACAGTTTCCGGGTCTGCCTTAGGACTCTTAAAAAGATACTTATGAGCTTCAGGCACCCTATAGTACCTATCCGGTTTGACTGGGGCAGGAGGCAAAGAATCAGGATTCAGGGAAGCCTCTGCAAAAACATCTTCCACCACATTCAGAACAGGAGGTATAGCTAAAGGCCTATGCTGGGGCAAAAACAAGAATTCCCTAAGCCTCTTCCTGGAATCAGAGAAATCTTGACCTTCCCATTTAAAATGCTCCCTCATGGAATGCAGAGTCTCTGAAAATGAAAAATCCTCAGGAGGAGAAGCTGAAGGAGTAGAATCATCCACATCAGAATCAGAATAAGGAGGATACTCCTGCAAGTCTTCAGCCAAGACTCAGAAGCCTCGAACACTGCTCAAAACTCTCAAACTCAGGTTCCACCCTAGGCCTCTTATCAGGAGGGGCATAGAACCTCTAATCATAGTAATCAAATCCTCTGCCATTTTAAGCATATGTTTCTTAGGCAAAGACCCTGAAGCACTAGGAGAAACCCCCACTGAAGTTAAACTTGGTCTGCCTCTCAAAGAAGCCTTGGAAACAGAAGGGGAGGCTCTAACCACCTTAGGAAGAGAGGGAAGAACAGCCACCTGAGAAGCCCCTTCAGCCTGGCCTACTTCCTGAGAGGACACATCCTGTAACAGTAAAGTCTCTCCCTGAGACTCCAAAGAAACTCCTGGCAGAACCTCCGGCTCCACTGAGTTTTCTAAAGAACCGACGTCCGGGACTGTCGGTTCTTCCACTCTAGGCTTTGCTGCTTTGTCCTTGGCGCTTTTGGCGAAGCGGGCGCCGGAGCATCCGACGGCATTTTATAATTACAACGCTTCCCAAAACTAACCTGGCACAGTCTAACCTTCTCTTAATAGTGCGTTTGTTAAATCTAGCACAAGAGCGGCATCCAACAACGTCGTGCTCAGGCCCTAAACAAGGTATACACAAAGTATGGTAATCCCTATGAGGTATCTGTTTCCCACAAGAAATACAGTTATTCACTTTTTCTGACATCCGGTTAAATACTGAGGCAAGAAAAAACCAAAATATTCCCCAACGGGGTACTTAGCCAACTTTGATTCGGTCTGAAACTCTGACTTCAGAAACTTTCAGAACGCCAACCTGCACTCGCAAAACTGCTTCTGCATCGGACCATGCGGCAAAAAAGACTGAGGATATGACGTCGGTCATGCGCATTAGTACCCTGACATTCTGACGTCAGTCTAATGCGCCTTGACCGACGTCAGCCATATACTTTGGTATTCGGGCCGACTGGACAGCGGACTACCCAATAGTTAGGACTGCAGCAATGTGGAATGAAGAACATCAGCATGTGTGAGGACTACAGAACTCTGCTGATTTGAATGATTTCTTTCTGAAATTGGTACACCTTGTTTGCTGTAGCATAGACTAAATTCAGACCTGCTGAATCTAGCTTTGTTTGTATAACTTGAGCACTAATCCAGACCATCTTTTTTTGAGGAATGTTCCCCTGCACCCTGGTGGCAGGAGTGTGCAGTTAGAAATTGTCTGATTGAAACCTGCTGGAACGAGGCTCAGTTTTTAGCTTTTTATTGGTTAATTGGTTAATTTGTTTAAAATCAGTTTGCTCATTTGCTACTGTTATATTAAAAAAAATACACTTTATGCATCGCCGCTTAGCTAGGGTTAAACTATTCCTGGCGCCATAAAGTCTTCTCTTCAAATTTTCCCTTAGAACTAGCCAGTTTTTTTTTTAGTTTTAGCACTAAAATCTGTTTCTTTGAGCTCAGCACTTGTTCAGAACTCGTAAGCACTAAATAAGCTACAAATTACTAGAGCACTCAACTTTCCTCACTTGTCTAGAGGAAAACAGTTTTTAGTATTTAATAAATAAGCACCTATCCAGGCATGTCTAAGGGTCAGCTGCAAAAAAGTACAGTTTTGTACCTACCATAAATGTAGATGTCCGAGAGGAATGCATCTGCAGTCTTTACAAATGGGTTGTCCTGTCGTCAGGCAGCCCTTCGGTCGGCCGGATTCCAAAGTCTGGGTCTGGCTTCGGCTGGTGTCGCACTTCACCCGACATCATTGCGGCAGTTATTCGGGTATAAAGGCATCAGCCGACGCCATTTTCCTCAGTGTTTCTTGCCCCAGATGCCAGGTGCCCTCTTGGATGGCTAAATTTGGATAAATGCCAAAGTTTCCAAATAGTAGAGAGCAAACACATAAAATAAGCATGTATGTACATATATACAAACAAATACACCATAATAGATCCCCCCCAAGCTAGCTGAAGATTGGCAAATACCCTAGGAGTACCTCAGAGGGGAAGGAGGGTGGGTAATCCTGACTGCAGATGCATTCCTCTCGGACATCTACATTTATGGTAGGTACAAAACTGTACTATGTCCTTCAAGGATGCATCTGCAGTCTTTACAAATGGGTAGAATACCATAGCTAAACTAGGGGAGGAGGAAATGAGAAGAGATTATGGTGTAGTTAGGATCCCTTGCAAAACAGCAGTGGCAAAGCCAGCACGGGATCTAGAGTATAAAGGTAAGTTATAATGCTTGGCAAATGTATGCACGGAGGTCCAAGTAGCAGCCTCTATAATGTCCTTGGTAGCCACTCCTCGTAAGAAAGCTGTGGTAGTGGCTGTAGCCCTTGTGGAGTGAGGCCTGATGTTCTCTGGAGTTTTCTTTCCATGGTAGGAGTAACAAAATCTAATGCAATTTCCTATCCATTTGGAGATTGTCTGTTTAGAAATAGGTTTTCATTCCTTTCTTGCTGCATATGCTACCAGAAGCTGGTCAGTTTTTCTATTGTTTTTTGTCCTGTCCAGGTAGTAGCGTAATTGTCTGTGTACATCTAAGGTATGTAAGAGCCTTTCTCCCCTGTTCTGTGGGTTGGGGAAGAATGTAGGAAGGTGGATAGCCTAATTTAAAGATACTCTGGATACCACCTTAGGCATAAATGTAGGATTTGTTCTCATGGACACTCTGTCTTGATGGAAGATTAGGAAGGGTTGCACTGCCATTAATGCCTGTAGTTCAGAGACCCTTCTTGCTGAAGTTATTGCCAGCAGGAAAGCAGTCTTCCAGGATAAGTATTGTATTTCTGCTGTTGCTGCTGGTTCGAAAGGGGAAGAGTCAGTTTTCTAGCACAAAGTTCAAGTCCCATGCGGGCAATGGAGGTTTCCTGGGAGGTTTTACATTTTTGATTCCTCTCAGAAACTGTCTGAGCAGAGGGTGCGAGAAGACAGGAGGATCCAAGCTGTACTCTGCTGAAATAGCTGATGCATGTATCTTGATGGAGGAATAGGACAGGCCTGTATGGAAGAGCTCCGCCAAGTACTCCAGGATGTTGGCTATGTTCACCAGTGTCACATCTTGCCCCTTTGCAGTACTCCAGATGAGATATCTTTTCCATTTTGCTGCATAATTCTTTCTTGTTGAAGGTCTACGAGCCTCTAGAATTATGTCTTTAACCCTTTGGGATAAATTCGGGTTAATTGTTGTTATGTAATGTTCCAGGCAGTTAGCTGCAGAGTTTTTAAGTTTGGATGCAGAATGTTGTAGTTGTTCTGTGTCAGCAGTAATGGGATCAGGGGCAGTGTCCATATTTGTCCCTGGGACATGCTCCTCAGAAGTGGATACCAATGTTGTCTTGGCCAGTCTGGGGCTATCAGAATGATCCTCGGACGTTCCTCTTTGATCTTGAGAAGCACCTTATGCATCAAAGGAAGTGGTGGGAATGCATATGCTGTCAGGCTTTTCCAACTGAAGGATAGGGAGTCCACCTTCCAAGCAAGTGGGTGGTAAGTCCTTGTGCAGAATTTCTTCAACTGGTGATTGAAAGGGGATGCAAACAAGTCTATTTGTGGTAATCCCCGTTCTCTTGTGATGGTTTTGAAGATGTCCGGATGCAGCATCCATTCGTGGGCATCTGTTGTAGTTCTGCTTAATATGTCTGCTAGAATGTTTTCCTTCCCTGGTACATAAATTGCTTGTAACTGAATGTTGTAGCTCAGAGCCACATCCCATAGGTCCAGTGCCAACCGGCATAGAGGGTATGAGTGTGTGCCTCCCTGTTTGTTGATGTACCACATAACTGTGGTGTTGTCTGTCCTTATCATCAACTGGCCTTCTTGGAGAAAAGGTCTGAATGCCTGGATTGCCAATTTTACTGCCATCATTTCTTTTAGATTTATGTGCAGATGCAGCTGGTCTTGAGTCCATAGGCCTTGAAAGCACTTGCCCATCATGTGTGCCCCCCAACCAAGGTCTGAGGCATCTGTCGTGATGGTTTGTCTTGGTTGACTTTTGCAGAAGGGCAGTCCTGTGTTTGATTGACAGGCCTGAGCCCACCATAAGAACTCTTGCTGCAGGCATGGGATTATTGGAATTTTGGTTTCTAGGCTGTGCTTGTGCTGAGACCACAAATTCTTTAGGTACCACTGTAACTTTCTCATATGCAGCCTGGCATGAGGTACCAGAATTATGCAGGATGCCATGAAGCCTAGAGCTTGTAGCACTTTTCTTGCAGTTAGATGGCTCTGCTTTGTCAATGCCAAGAAGTAGAGAGGAAGTTGCTCTTTCTTTTCTGCAGTTAGAAATGCCATTTGTTTTGATGTGTCCAGTTCTGCACCCAGAAAGGTTATTCTTTGGGATGGAATCAGCCTTGACTTTTTTGTATTGACTGTATATCCCAGGGCTTGCAGCAGGTAGATGACTCTTTGTAAATCTTCTGTGAGTTTGTTTTTGTTGTCCGCTTGTATCAGGCAGTCGTCTAGGTAGGGATAAATTTGAATTCCCTGAAGTCTGCAATGAGCGATTACTGATGCCAGGCATTTCGTGAACACTCTGGGCGCAGTAGATAAGCCAAAGGGCAATGCTGAGAATTGATAATGCTCTGATCCTGCAAGAAATCTGAGGTATCTTCTGCAAATTGGTCTTATGGGGACGTCGGGTATGCCTCCTTGAGATCTAGAGTTACCAGCCAAGACTCCTTGCCCAGCATGGGAAGAAGCTGCTGTAGGGTCAGCATTTTGAATTTTGGGACAATGAGGAATGTGTTTAAAGTGGACAGGTCTAGAATAGGTCTCCATTTGTTTTCTTTTCTTGGTACCAGGAAGAGCCTGGAGTAAAATCCCTTCCCTTGCTCCAGAAATGGTACCTTTTCCACAGCTCTCATTCTTAATAATTGAGATATTTGTTTTAGAGCTTCTGCCCTTTGAGAAGGTGGTAGGTTTGGCATTCCTCTTTTTCCTGAGAGTGTATGGAAATGGAACCTGTAGCCTTTGTCTATAGTCTGCAAAATCCATTTTTCTCTTGTAATGCAGTGCCAGTTTCTTGAAAATAATGATAGCTTTCCGCCTAAGGGTGCTTCTAGTTGTTCCCTGGTAGGCGGTGCCACCGCCAAGTCACTGTGATTGAGGTGTTGTAGTGGTGGTGGCTGTATCCGTGCCTCGCTGGTTGTTGCCCTGCCACTGGCGACCCCTGTAGGCACCCCTGGATTGGTTTCTGCCTCTAGAGCGCCTATTCCTGCCTCTTTGTGCCTTAGAGGTGTCCGAAAAGGACCAATTCTTGGAGGGCCAGTTCCTGCTAAACCTGGGAGGTTGAACTTGTAAGAAATCTTTCACTGTTTGCACAGATTTTGCTTTCTCTTCCATCTTTTTTAGTACCTGCTGTGCGGGGGCACCAAATAAATTGACCTTGTCCATAGGTGCATCCAAAAGCTTAGATTTGACATGGTCTGGTAATGCCTGTTCTTTCAACCATGCATGCCTCCTGATAACTGTGCCAGTCATGGCTGATCTAAAGGAAGCCTCCAGTGCATCATAGCCACATTTTAAAGAATGGTTACTAACCTGCTGTATGTTATGTAACATTTCTTGAACATACTTTTTATCTATAGATTCTTCTGAGGACAGCTTTTAGTCAACTGGTCAAGCATAAACTCTTGATATTGAATCATATGAAATTGGCAGTTCAAAGCTCTAGCTGACAAAGTAGCAGAGGTGTAAACTTTTTTACCCCATCTCTCTAAGGACCTGGAATCCCTTTCAGAAGGGAGGGGGTTTTTAGAAGAAGTAGCTGCTACAGCTTTAGGGCCCTGGGAGATAGTCTCTGGATCTGCAAAAGGAGCCTTATATAAGTGGTGATGAGTGTCCGGGACCCTGTAGTACCTATCGGGCTTAGCAGGGGCCGGAGGTAAAGTATCAGGAGCGGTGCAAACATCATTAAATGCATCATCAACAACAGATAGGACTGGAGGTATAGCTAAAGGCCTATGCTGTGGCAAGTGTAGAAAGGTCCTAAGCCTTTTCCTAGAGTCTGAGAAATCTTGGCCCTGCCACTGAAATTGTTCCCTCATAGCATGCAAGGTTTCCCCAAAGGAAAATTCCTCAGGAGGAGAGGCTGAAGGGATGGACTCCTCAGCATCAGAGTCTTCGTAAGGAGAATAAGAAGCCTCAGGAGGGTCTGTATGATCTGAGTCATCCGAGGAATCATCTGTGGCTACTGGCTCAGGGGCCTTTTTTCTGGAGGAGGGAGAGAGGCCCTGTCTGGATGAGGCTGGGCTCCACGAATTAAAGAGATGAGATCCTCTGCCAAAGAAAGCATATGGGAGCTGGTGCTGGGCCTGTGAGAGGGGGGCTTGGCAGGCACAGGTTTTGATGCTTTGGCTGCCTTAGCCCTGGCAAAGGCCTTAATAGACATAGCTGGAGGATGCCTAGCAGCTCCACGTGCAGGGGTAGAAATATCTAGGGGAATGGTGTCTGATAAATCCTGTGAAATCGCAACAGAAGGTTGGATTTCAGAAGCCGTTTCTACCAGGATAGAAGAGGCCTCGGTAGAAGGCAAGTTATCGGCTGAAGAAAGAACCGCTTGCTCAGTTTCGGCCGAAACCGAGACACTCGTGGTTTGCTTAACCCCGGTTTCGGCCGAAACCGCGGACCGCGAGTGTCAGTCCTTTTCTTTGCGTTTTTTGGTTATTTGTGTAGTCGGAGGATCCGACAGCATAATGTAGGCAAAATCGGAGCCGAAAATCTGTTCGGCAAAGTCCGAGCGACGTCTAAGCATCCGTCGGTTAAAAGAAGCACAGGCTAGACAAGCTGCTACGTCGTGGTCTGGGCCTAAACAATGTATGCAATAGGAGTGGAAATCCTTATGAGGTATTTGTTTCCCACAAGATAAACAGTTATTAACTTTCTCTGACATCAGCTGAGGCAAGAAAGAGTCCCCAACGGGGTACTTAGCTTTATAGAAGTCTTCGAAGTAGTATTCGGTAGTAGTAATCTCTGGATCTGACCGACCGGCACTTGCTAACAGCTTCTGCTTCGGGTGCCACGCGGCAAGAAAGACTGAGGAAAATGGCGTCGGCTGATGCCTTTATACCCGAATAACTGCCGCAATGACGTCAGGTGAAGTGCGACACCAGCCGAAGCCAGACCCAGACTTTGGAATCCGGCCGACCGAAGGGCTGCCTGACGACAGGACAACCCATTTGTAAAGACTGCAGATGCATCCTTGAAGGACATGTGTTTTCTACTGTCTACCTGATGAATCTGGGCATCTTGGGGCAATGCAGCAATTGCCTCATGTACACAGACAACCCTCTCCTCCTACCACCCAACAGTACAACCTGTGAGAGATGCACTTATATAGCCAAACTGGAAGCAAAACTCTCTTTATCCAAGACTGGAAAAGACAGTCAAGAGGAAAAAACTTGCACCACACCACACTCATCACATAGTCCCTCAAAACCTACACCATCAAAACAAACACATAGAAACACAGAACACACACCTACATTCACAGAGGGTCTCAATAAAAATCTGCTCAAGCAACAGGGACTTCCAAAGCAGAAAAACAAGCAACCTCCACCCCCCAACACAACCCAAATGATACATAGCCCACAAACTCAGAGTGCCACTCAACCACAGCCCATAAAGCATAACAATGTACCCAACACACTAGTCATAGGTGACTCTACAGTCAGGCACACTGATGTTCCACTCACCAGGCTAAACATGGAGAAAGTTGCTGTCAGCTGCCTGTCGGGTGCCAAGATCCTCCACATAACACATGCACTCAGAACACTCCACAACAAGTACAAATATGACTCTGTCATTGTCCATGTTGGTGTGAATAAACTGAGACATACCTCCCTGGACTACATGAAAAGAGACATGGAGGAGCTCTCTGATCTTGTAGCCCAGGCAGGTATGACCCTAGCCCTGAGTAGCATCCTGCCATCACACAGAATGATACCACAGTACAAGGACAAAATGATTGACTTCAACAATTGGCTAAGCTTCTAGTGTCAATCCAGTATCTGTCTGCCTGGGATGACATGATTGACAGACCACAATGCTTTCCAGAGATGGCCTGCACCTGTTGCCCTTGGGATTCCGGATACTGGCTAAGGCTCTTGCCAACCCTATAGTGTGTGTTTTTAGGCAAGGTTCAAATGACAAATTCACCACCGTAACAGGTACAAGCAAGCAAAATCTGAGGGTAATGCTACTCAATGCTAGAAGTCTAAACCTCAAAATGCATTCACTCAAGGCACTCCTTAAAATGGAGAACATCGACATCTGTGCAGTGACAGAGACCTGGTTAGAAGCTCCAGAGAGCACCCCTGCATCACCAGGCTATAATTCATACCACTCCTTTTGGCCACCTAACCCAGACTGAAACATTAAAGGTGGAGGCATGTCCTTATTCATTAAGGATATCCACACCTCCAGGCTAGTTGCTCAGCATAATGCATCCGAGATTATCCAAGTGCAACTAACTCTGGGCAAGACCGCAATTCAAATTGTAACTTGCTACAGATCTCCCACCATGCCCCAGGATTCCCACTCCTCATTTCTTGATACACTGGAAAATATTAGGGTACAACCCAACACCCTAATAATGGGCGATTTCAACTACCCCACCGTTAACTGGGAAAACTTCTCATGTACCAACTCTTTTGCTCAACGTTTTCTGGAATTCATACATTCCAATGCCTTGGATCAACTTATCCACACCCCCACCAGGGGCAGCAATATCCTAGACCTGGTCGTTACCAACATGGGTGACCAGTGTTCCACACCAGAGGTCAATTCCTCGTTGGTCAGATCCGACCACAAGCTAATCACCCTAGACATTCACATCCCGCCCCCACCCCCCATTAGGGAAACCACCATAAAAGATTTCTCCAAAGTCAGCTTCACTCTTCAAAAACAGAAGTGGCAAACTTCACGACACCCATGCAGACGGACAATAGAGGTACGACTGCTGAATCCTACAAAAATGCGCATTATGAGCACTTACACGAGTGCATGGATCATGCTGTCCCTAACAGAACCAAGATGCTACCCTCCAAAAAAAGGAAGCCAATCTGGTGGTCCCCTGCCATAAACAAACTCTACAAAAGAAGAAAATCCCATGATTGGCAGAACTCCCTGGTCAGCCTCAGTAAGAAGTAGATATCCCTCATAAAATCCTACAAAGCTAGTTATGAAAACAAAATCGCCACTGATTCTAAAGACAACCACAAAGCATTCTATAGCTATGCCAAGAATCTCAATGGCAACACTCAGATCTGTTCAGAGTTACAGCACAATGGCACTAAATATACAGAACCAACTGATATTGCCAACATCCTGACAAATAGGCTCAGTGCTAACTTTACCCCCCTCTCACCCCCTAAAGGGCCCATTTCTATATCGGAAGAATGCAAAGTTCCTGTAATCACGGGTGTACAGGTAAAAACCACACTCTCCAAAGCCAAGAACACAGCATCCATGGGACCTGACAACATCTCGGGTTGTGTTCTACATGAACTGCAGAATGAACTGGCTCCCCACCTAAGCACCATATTCAATCATAGCTTCACCTCAGGCTTTGTGCCCACTGAATGGTGCGCAGAGATGGTTATCCCACTCCACAAAGGGGAAGCCACCATGGACCCCGGGAACAACAGCCCCATTAGCCTAGTGACCCTGGTCTGCAAGGCTATGGAACATATCATCATGGAACTTATAAACAAAGACATTGGTAATCTCCAAACTCTGGACACCACCCAGTGTGGGTTTGTAAAAGGCAGATCATGTCTCCTAAACCTGACAGACTTCTTTGAAGCAGTCACCAAAGCCGTAGACAAGGGTAAGGTGGTTCACACAGCCTCTCTAGATCTCGCCAAGGCTTTTGACACCATCCCCCACTCTGGAATTATAGATAAACTCACTAAACTTGGTATAAATCCCTATGTCACAAGATGGGTTGCCAACTGGCTCACTGACAGAACCCACACTGTGAAAGTAGCAGACTCCAAATCCGACTTCAGACCAGTGACAAGTGGAGTACCACAGGGTTTAGTCCTGAGTCGCCTCCTGTTTGGTATCTACTTTTCTGAAGTACAGGCTAACACAGAAGGTCTTTGGCTAATGAAGTTCGCACATATAGGGCCTATATAAGCCTAGCCAAAAAGGTACCCTGGCTTTTGCCACCCAAGAAAATTATTTTCCTGTGCCCCTGTCGAGCAGAGCCACAGAAGTGATCCCTGGGGTGAATTTCCTATTTCTCATCCAATCATCAAGATTTTTCTTGAAGAGTGCTAATGAGGAGCTCTGTTTGACATAGATAGGTAGTCTGTTCCAGAGTATGGGAAGTCTCTGGGACAGGAATCTATCCCTCCAGCATGTTCTGTTTATTGTGGTGACAAGGTTTAGGACCCTAGAGCATGTAGCTCAGAGGGATTGGGATTTCTTTAAGTGGAGCATGTCCAACAGCTCTGGGTTTGACATAGCTTTGTATGTTAGGCAGAGATCACCTCTGAGTAGGCGATATGCGACGGAGTAAAGCTGGAGTTTTTTGAGACGGTCTGCATAGGGCATCTGTTTGAGGCCAATAATCCTCTTTGTGAGGTATTTCTGTGGCCTTTCCAGTTGCTGTAAATGTCTTGTGAGGTACATACCAAAAGGGGCATTGTACTCTATAATGGGTCTAATGAGTGATAAGTAAAGGGGAACAATGACCTCTTTTTTTCTGGATGACAAACCTTTTGTGATGAGGTGAGCCGTGTAGAAGGATTTCCTGACCACTGTGGCGATGTGATTATCAAAGGAGAGATTACTGTCCACCTGTGTCCCAAGGTCTCTTATCACACTTTTGGCATTAAGTAGACTACCACTTATGTGGTAGTTCATGGGTACAGAGTTTTTACCAAAGGGGATGACAATACACTTTTTGGCATTGAGCTTGAGGCCATGGCTTTGACACCAGGCATCTGTCTCAGTGAGGCCCTTTTGTAGTATGTCCACATCATTAGGAGTTTTGATTATGGCTCCTAGTTTGCAGTCATCTGCGAACTTTGTTAGCCAAAGATCTTCTGTGTTAGCCTGTACTTCAGAGAAGTAGATACCAAACAGGAGAGGACCCAGGACTGAACCCTGTGGGTACTCCACTTGTCACTGGTCTGAAGTCGTATTTGGAGTCTGCTACTTTCACAGTGTGGATTCTGTCAGTGAGCCAGTTGGCAACCCATCTTGTGACATAGGGATTTATACCTAGTTTAATGAGCTTATCTATAATTCCAGAGTGGGGGATGGCGTCGAACGCCTTGGCGAGATCTAGAGAAGCTCTTCCGTTACTTCTCTTTCATGATGCAATCCCGGACTTGTTACTTCTCTTTCACGATGCAATCCTGGACTTGTTACTTCTCTTTCACGATGCAATCCCGGACTTGTTACTTCTCTTTCACGATGCAATCCCGGACTTGTTACTTCTCTTTCACGATGCAATCCCGGACTTGTTACTTCTCTTTCACGATGCAATCCTGGACTTGCACTATTAGCTCATTCTACCTTGAACCATGTAGTCCCACCTTTACTTTTAGTTACATCCTTCGGTACATTACAGAAGCTTCTTATGAACCTTGTAAACAGTTATATTATGCCTAAGAGCATCCCAAGTACAAAGGTTAAATGCTCTTTGAAATCTCCTGCTCACCCCCATGGGGGCTAATGCACTGTAAATCATAAACTTAAGGGATCCACCAGAATCCTGCTCACAGATCATGTGGCGATCTTGTAGCAGGCACACTTGGATTTCTGCTACCAGAGCGCTGTCCTGTTCATTCCTTTCAGGAGGGCTGTACATCATGCTAAACTAAAGTGTGCATCTCACTTTCAGTTAGTCTGTTAGGGGTTTTACTCTGTGACGCTCAGCCTTTCTGGGCGTTCATCTGACATTTGTCTAATAATGCCTTCCCTCACATGCTTAGCCACTCAAACCATTGTTCCCTCATACTGACCTTCCAGAAAGCCCAGCATCCCAGCTCCACCATGTCCCATTACAACAGTCACAGCCTACATTTTCTATATTTTCCCAGAACAGCCCATCATGTCACAGGAAAACAACTCTAAAAATATAGCCTTTTTAATGAGACTCCTGCATCATTCGTGATTACAGCCCATTTGTTTTACATTATCATGACTGCAATGCTTTTTTCTCTTTTTGCTTGTCTCTGTTACAGCCTTCCTTCATGTGAGTTACCAAATGCATGCCAGACTTGGGTAGCAGCTCTTCCTCTGAATCCTTCCCTTCTTCCATACTTTAGTCTAGCAGTAGCTACACACTCATGTAGCCTATCCTTTACAAGAAACATCTGCCCTCCTCATCAGAGCAAGATTTATGTCATAGCCATCACAGAAGACAAGGTACAGAATGTCTTTGTCTTTCACTCCAACTGGTATGATTTTAATTAATGCTTATATTGAATGTCTATTTTCAGCAAGGAAACAAGCAAGTTGTAAGGCCTAACATACCTACACACTGAAAAAATGTCAACTAACATAAAATGTAGAGCTTTCTGATATATTAAAACCCTTGTACATAACCTGGAATTTAATAACTTCTATAAGAATTCCTCACTTTTAGTTCTCAATGTGCTTTTTCAATCCTAAAATTATAGTAATTATTACAAGGAACCACCATTAGATGTTTCATAACTCGCTAATTAAAGATAATTTCCTCATGTTAAGCCAGGGTTACATCTAACGGGAAATGTCTGACACTTTCTAAATGTGTTATGTGCATGAATGTGTTGTTCTTAGTGAAAACACTGAGTCACTGTGTTAGGAGTTCAGCATTATACAATTTTCTGTGATTTTATTAATTTTAACACAGTGTGAGGAAATAGTAAAGATAGATAAAATGTACACGAATGGAATTCGGTTTTGTGACATTTTTTCACAGGATAGAGTTCAGTGGGAATTAGCGTTAAGCAGCAAATTTTAGGTTTGTTCTCTGCACTTAAGAAGCCACTTAGTAATAAATGTCCTTCACCCTCATAACCCCAAGCATGTGTGCAGATGTACACACACACACACACACACACACACACACACACACACACACACACACACACACACACACACTTTTATCTCATGTACAGCCTTTTTTACTTTTTTTTACAAAATACAATAAAATAAGATATAATTACATTCTGATTACAAGACTATCCATAAAAACAAAAGTGCTGGAAACACAATATCATAGGAAAATCTGCATGACATTATCTGTTGAAGTACACATAACAACTAAAACATGTAATCAAACTAAAACAAGCTTTATACCATTCTGAACTGCACAAAATCACACTTTTCCCCATGTGGAAAACCATAATGCACCCCACTGTGAGAGCTTTATCCCTATGTTCTTGTTTTATCATTATCTGTCACGTCACATCAACTCAGAGAAAGAAATCAGTTAAAATACTGCTCTTTTTTTATTATTTTAGAGTATACTTTTTCACATTGTATTTCAGCCCACATATACCGCTACAAGTAATGACTAAACAATGACAAAGCCTCAAGCAAGTTGAAAATAAACAGTCAAGATTGAACTCCTTGAGGGGAACCCATGATTAAATTAGTGGTAGGAAAGGTATTCTAGAACAGTGGCATATCCATCAGATGATATTCTGTCAGAATTTAAATTTGTATAAGACTGCTTATGTAAGATATCAGTTTAGCAACTTCTTAGTTTATGCTACTGCAGTCCCACGCATCTCAACAGATGTATAAGCTATAGGTATGTAACCACTCCTAACCAATGACTGTCACACAGAGTACTTACTCATGAATATATTACTGTTTTGACATCACAGGTGTTCCTAAAAAGTTCCAGCTTTCACTAGCACACAAGGTATACCTTTCTACTTGCTTATGAGTGGTGTGGTGTACATTTAACATTTTGGATATAATTATTGCTTCTACAGATCTTTTATTTGGCAGGAAACCTTTAGGCACTAAATTAACAAACCAGACCATTGAGCTGTATTAATAATTCACACACACTTAGTAAAGATCTCCCCACGAACCCACCGTGGGCATTTTGGTAGCAACTTGATAAAGCTCTATCTGTATCACCATTTTGATCACGGTCAGTGGTACAGCCAGAGCAAACAGCAATTTAGTGATGGAAGTCACACTGACTGTACACTACTGCAGAAAAAATGTGATCAAAACGAAAAATGCCAACCCCATCTACAAAAAGCAGTGACCTCAAAGACGTTCATCATTAGGTTCAGAGTGCAGAAAGCATGATCTCACATATGAGTACTACGGGTGACTTTGCCACTCTCCCATCTCCCATATGGGCACCACATATGTAAATTTTTAGATTTCAAAAAAAAAAGTTTGCAAAATTCAAATTCAATCTTTTTTTCTTCTCATTCATTGAAAGCTCTTTCAGAATTGTATGACACTTGCACGGTGTACTGCAAAGCCATAACACTGTTGGTTTAGGCAAGAAGATTCAGGTGCCTGTACTAGGGACTCTGAGGTAGTGTAGTTACTGCGTCATGTTTATGGACAATTTTTAGTTCTTATCCTGCAGTAACGCAGTTTGTAAGAGCTGTAGATACTTACTCAATCTACCTACATAATTTGGAAGCTGGTGCTTCTTACACAACATACAACAGTTCAGTGTGCAGAATATCACTACACAAAAACCTACAACAGTATAGTGTGCAGGGTATCACTGCATGACAGACACCCAGTACAAGACCATCTTATCTTGATATTGTAAAAAAAATCCTTGCCTAAACCTCTGAGAGCCAACTTAGACAGATTACAGCCACATAGCATCATACCCACAAATACACTGTCACCTGTTCCTTCACCTGCATCTAAAAGGAACCAAACAAGCTCAAAGCCCACATGCATAATCTCTCCAGAGGCTATGGCCACACATTGCAAGTTACTAGTAATAGGCAACTCCATAATCAGACACACTGATGTTCACTGACCAGGCTAAACAAAGATAGGGTCATGGTCAGTTGTCTCTCTAATGGCAGGATTTGTGACATGGGGGACTTGGGTCACTCCACCCCAAATGTGAAAGAATAGGAATAAAAATAACTGTGCAGAATGTTGGATGCTGACTGCAGCTAACTTAACAAAAATAAAGTCCTCTTTCCAGACGAAATAAAAAGTCCAGTTAAGCGTTTAAGTTCTTTATTCAATGATCGAAGAGTGTTCATGTTTAATTCCTGAGACTGTCCCTCTCAATACAGTCCTCTGTGTCACACCACTCACCCATTCAGCTATTTATTTCCTCAGTCTTGGTTGTACCCCCAGCCTCAAATTTCACTGTCATTTTTTCCACCCAAAATGTCAGTATGACCTCATACTTGCCCATGTCAGGGTGAATAATCTTAGGATTTCACCCTAGGGGAGATTCAGAGAGAGATGTCTGAGTTCTGGATGCATGTGTCCAAAGCAGGAAAGATATTTGCTTTGAGCAACATTTTACCATTTCCATGAGTGATGCCACAATTCCTAAACAAAATAATTGACTTCAACAATTAGCTGACTAAATGGTGTGAATGAAGGGGATGCAATATAAATCAGGACATCAGTCAACAATCAACAGGCCAGCCTGCCTGTTTTACCAATGACAGTCTGCATTTCTTTCCGTTAGGGCTTCTGAATTCTGTCTGACTCTTTTCTGTCCTCAAAGTGCTCTTTTTAGATAGAAGCCCATGTCATGAACATTCTAACCTTGCAAAGTCCAATCTGGATTACATTAAACTCATATTGATGAATATTAGGAGTGTAAACAAAAGATTGCCTGATCTTGAGGTCTTTCTGTCTCTCAAATCCATCCATATATATATATATATATATATATATATACATATAGTTACTGAAACTGACCAGTCCATCCATATATATATATATATATATATATATATATATATATATATATATACATATATGTATAGTTACTGAAACTGACCAGTCCATCCATACCAGGATATGGCTCCTTTCACTCATTCTTTCAATCTGGGGGAGGTGGAGCAGTATCAGTATTTAGCCACTCCTCCCTCCCTCCCTCCCTCTATCTTGCATTAAGACCCTCATGATACTGATGTGGGAACTGCTACTCATTTTAGTCAAAGAAAGTAAATCCAGTTATCGTATAAGTGCCAAGCTAACATTTCTTTCTGTGTCTCCTGACGACCGTGATAATGTCCTGGATAAGATGAATTCTATACCTATTAAGCATTCTAATCTCATGTCCACTCACCAAGCAGAAATCTTACACAACAAATAAATATGCTCAGTTATGCCTCACTTTTATTGATGTCAACTTTCAGTGTCGACTGGAGGTTCCCAATCTCTCCATTTATGAGTTCCATAATGATTCGCTCCATAGCCTTACAGATCAGACTGGTCAGGCTTATTGGTCGGTAGTTCCCAGGGTCAGTTGTGGCCCCAATTCCACAAACACTGAGGAAAAAACAGCAACTTGAAATAAGAAAAACACAAATCCAACCAGCACCATGCCAGTAAAGCGTTTTATTGCGATCTGGTACCTCGGCTTTTCGCCTTCAAACGGATCACAAATCCAAAGTGCTGTTAACTGTTATTTATACAAATTTTATAAGTTAATCAGCACTAATTATTCAATTACATCATTTATAAATAAATACATTTAAAGTGCTCTACCAGTATTTCATCCTCTAAGTCTCACCATTAAAATTAAAAATTGAAGTCAACATCAAATTACCTTCCAACATATTGTTCTAAACTTATAATATTTCATGAACATTTATATTTATATTGACAAATAAGTAAAAAATGTGGCCCCACCCTTGTGTAGCAGGACCACTGTTGCCTTGCGCCAGGCTGAAACTGAACATAGTATTAAGATGTGGGGTTAATTGCTTTTGGAGCTCGCGTATGACACAGCCTGGGACACCATCTGGTCCCATGGAGGCAGTGTTTTTAGCTTTAGATAGAGCCTTGTTAACCAATGTACCAGTAATAATTGGACTGACACAATCCCCTAGAATGGTAATAGGCCCTGTAGGTGGTGAGGGGGGGGGGGGATTTCCACTGAACCTGTCAGCCAAGATGTTGGCAATGTCAGAATGGTCAGTGTATTTTGTTCCATTTTGTACTAGCTCAGAACAGACATGAGCATTGCCATTTAGGTTTTTGACGTAGCCATAGAAGGCCTTATGGTTATCCTTGGCATCCTTGGCAACTTTCTTTTCAAAATTAGCTTTAGTTGACTTGATGAGGGCCCTCAATTTCTTACTAATGCTGATCAGGGATGATTTTTCTACTTGAGATTTGGCCTTTTTTGTATAAGTCTCCTCCTTTTATTGTAAAGTTTGCTTATGGCCGGGGTCCACCAAACTGGTTTCTTCTTGCTTGAGGAAGGAGTCTTGGTTTTATTTGGGATAGCACGGTCCATGCAATCCTGAAGATGCATATAGAGTGCCTTGGTGTAGGATTCCGCATCCTGGATATCATTATCCTTCTGCAAGGGAATAGTGAAGCTTTCCACTTCGGATGCAAGTAGTTTGAAGTTTGCTTTGGAAAGGTTTTTGACTATGGTTTCTTTGACTCGGGGAGGTGGAGGGGTGAGGATGTCCAGGATTATCAGTTTGTGGTCGGATCTGACCAAGGAGGGAGTGATAACGGGTGTGGTACAGTGGGCGCCCATATTTGTGATGATTAAATCCAATATGTTGTCCCCTCTAGTGGGAGAACATACTAGTTGTTCAAGGGCATTTGAATTTATAAATTCTATGAATCGCTGAGCATAGGAGTTGGAACATTGGTAGTTCGCCCAGTCTATACCAGGGTAGTTGAAATCATCCAAGATTATGGTGTTGGGTAGGACCTTTATATTTTCCAATGTCTCAAGGAATGCAGAGTGAGCATCTTGGGACATGGTGGGTGATCTATAACCGGCTATGACTTGAAATGTGGTTTTGCCTGCTGATAGTTGCACATGGATGATCTCTGGGGCATCATGCTGCGCTACTAACCTGGAGACATGGGTATCCTTGATGAATATGGATACACCTCCACCCTTTGTACTGTGATCCGGTAACTGAGGCCAGAAGGTATGATATGAATTGTAACCTGGCAGTGCTGGGGTGCTCTCTTGAGCCTTGAACTAGGTTTCCGTCACTGCACAAACATCGATTTTCTCCATGCTGAGGAGAGCCTCGAGTGTGTGCATTTTGAAGTTGAGACTTCTGGCGTTGAGTAGCATTACCCTTAGTTTTTGGTTACCTGTGCTGGTTATGGTGGTTGGTTTGTTCTTTGAGCCTTGCCTAAACAAGGCACTATGGGGACGGCAAGAGCCTTGGCCAGTATTCGAAAACCTAGGGGTGACAGATGCAACCCATCTCTGGCAAAACAGCGAGGCTTGTCTATCATGTCATCCCAGGCAGACAGACACTGGATCCCCTTAGACTGACACCAGAAGCTTAGCCAATTGTTGAAATTGATCATTTTGCCTTTGTATTGTGGTATCATTCTAGGTGAAGGTAGTATGCTACTCAAGGTCAGGGTCATACCAGCTTGGGCTACATGATCAGAGAGCTCCTCAATGTCTCTTTTCATGTAGTCCAGGGAGGTACGTCTTAGATCATTCACACCAACATGTACAATGACAGCATCATACTTGTACTTGTTCTGGAGTGATCTAAGTGCCTGTGTTATGTGGCGGATCTCAGCACCCGACAGGCAGCTGACAGTAATCTTCTCCTTGTTCAGCCTGGTGAGTGGAACATCCGTGTGCCTTACTATAGATTCTCCTATTACTAGCGTGTTAGGTATGGTGTTTTGCCTTAAGGGCTGTTGTGAGGCACACTGCTGAGGTGAATTATGTGTTTTCTGGCTTGTGTTTGGGGGTGCAGGTTGCTTGCTTGTCTGCTTTGGAGGGCACTGTTTCTTTTTCAGATTGGTACCTAGTGCCTCCGAATATGTTTTTGTGTATTTATGCGTATGTTTTGCTGGTGCTTGTTTTGTAGATTCATGTGTGACAGGTGGTGTGATGCAAGTGTGTCCCTTATCCTCTTGACTGTCTGTTACAGTCATGGGTTGAGAGCGCTTAGCCTCCAGTCTGGTTGTGTATTTGCATCTCTCACAAGTGTTTGTGTCTAGTTGTCTGTATACATGAGGCAGTTGTGACACTGCCTCAGGATGCCCAGTTCCACCAGATGAACTGGCGAGTACACCTGAAGCTGACCTCTGGACATGTTTTGAAGAGTAAATTGAACTTAAGTCCTGCGGACAATCGAGGGTCTTATGCTATATTATAATAGTGCTGTCTAGGAAATTTGGAGAATAATAGTGCTGTCTAGGAGATTAGGACAAGTGCTGATTTCTGTTTTGCAAGTGCTGCAATAAGAGCAGCTGATCTGAAGCACTTCAGTTGAGGCTTGCCTAGTTCTAAGGGCAAATTTACAGCGCAGACTTTGTGGGAGCTGTTTTTCTCTAAGCAAGTGAGAAAAGTAAGTACAAAAACTGTTTTCCTCTAGGTAATGAGGAAGGTAGAGTGCTATAGTAATTAGTAGCTTATTTAGTGCTTACAAGTTCTGAACAAGTGCTGAGCATGAACAAGCAAATTTAAGTGCTAAAACTAAGAATCTGTATCTGCACTAGATGGGTTACAGGACAGAAACAAGTACAAATACAGGCTTTCAAATCAGAAAGTTGAGAGAGATTGAAGAGATTGCCCAAACGGCCAATAACTACAAATTCTGGGCCAGAACCACTACTTATGTGGTAGACAGGTTACCTAGTGCTTACCACTCCCACTGATAAGCTAGAAGGCTTCCCTCCAACACAGAAAGGCTTGGGGGACTCAGGAGCTTACATACAGTCCTGGATACAGCAAATCTGTATCTGGAACAATTGTTACAGGAAAGGTAGGAAACAGGCTTACAGTTTTTTGCTGGACCCCACACAGTTTGGCTTCATCAAGGGCAGATCATGCCTCCTGAACCTGGTGGATTTCTTTGAGACAGTTACTCAGGCTATAGATAAGGGAAAGGAGGTACACACGGCTTACCTTGACCTTGCTAAAGCATTTGACACCATTCCCCATTCAGGTATTATTGATAAGCTCACCAGCCTGGGCATAAACCCTTACATCGCAAAATGGAATGCAAACTGGCTCTCAGACAGATTCCATAAAGTAAGAGTAGTGGGATCTATGTCCGAA
Source organism: Protopterus annectens (assembly GCF_019279795.1). Taxonomy (NCBI): domain Eukaryota; kingdom Metazoa; phylum Chordata; order Ceratodontiformes; family Protopteridae; genus Protopterus; species Protopterus annectens. The sequence goes on along the minus strand of NC_056733.1, from coordinate 953,927,069 downwards.
TCCAGACCAGTAATGAGTGGTGTGCCTCAGGGCTCTGTCCTGGGGCCCCTCCTGTTTGGCATATACTTCTCAGAAGTACAGGCAAGCACGGAAGGGCTGTGGCTGACTAAGTTTGCAGACAACTGCAAACTGGGTGCTATAATAGAGTCTCCGGCCGACATGGAGATCCTCCAGAAGGGCCTAAATGAGACTGATGCATGGTGTCAAAGCCATGGTCTCAAGCTAAATGCAAAAAAATGCATAGTAATCCCCTTTGGAAAAAGCAGAGTACCCGCAAACTACAACATACGAGGTAATCCCCTGAAATCTGAAGAAGAAATAAGGTATCTAGGGACCCAAGTAGATAGTCAGCTTTCCTTTGATAACCATGTTGCCAAAGTGGTTAGAAAATCCTTCTATGTGACCCATCTGATCATGAAAGGGTTCGCATCAAGATCTAAGGATGTAATGGTGCCCCTATACTCTTCCCTCATCAGACCCATTATCGAGTACAATGCACCAATTGGAATGTACCTGGCTAGACATCTCCAGCAGCTGGAGAGACCACAGAGGTACCTAACCAAGAGGATTACTGGCCTCAAACAGTTGCCCTATGCAGCATGATTGAAAAAGCTAAGACTGTTCTCTGTTGCATACCGCTTTCTCAGAGGCGATCTCTGTCTAACGTACAGAGCCATGTCCAACCCAGAATTGTTGAACATGCTCCATCTTAGCAAAACCAAATCTACTCGAGCTACACGCTCTAGGGATATAAACCTCAGCACAACAATGAATAGAACATGCTGGAGGGATAGATTCCCTTCGCAGAGACTTCCCTTACTATGGAACAGGGTCCTGATCTACATAAGACAGAGGCCCTCACTATCACTCTTCAAGAGGAACCTTGATGAGTGGATGGGTAACAGAAAGTTCACACCAGGGATCACACCAACAGCACTACTAGATAAGGGCCAAAGGTACTAGCTGCTAGTACAAGGGTCTAGGGAACTACTAAAGGGGCGGTGAATACCGCACAACGTGGCTGGGCTAATATATGCCTTCGGGCAGATAGCCCAGTACCAATCTGTGAACCTATGAACCTATGAACCTATGGATGAAATAGTTCAAGCTCCCAGCAGAGTTGATAACAAAAGTAATTGAAACCTATTTTAGAACTGATTGAAAGACCCTCTCAAAAAAATTCTCAGAAAGGACACAGCTGTCCTAGTAAATCTAGAAAAAAACGTTACAAGCCTATAAGGAGATGACTAAATGTTATTTAAATGTAGGCCACAGCGGAGTCACAGATGGTTTGGGAACTGTTTCGAGGATTTTGAGACATCTAAAAGATGAAGCTTAATGTAAAGGCAGTGAATGCAGTAACGGTGTTAAAGGTTACAAGGTGGCGAGACAGCTGAAAAGTAGTGTGATAACACTAACAAATGAGAGGAGGGTAACTGGAAGCAAACTATATACGGTGCAGGAAGCGACGATTTCTGAGTAGGAGAAAGATGGCGTCACTGTTGATAGTGGGATGAGCGATGGGAGTGACGCAAGAGAGACCCCTGAAGGTGGTTATGTAATGAGGCATATACATACTGAAAAAGGGCAAGAGGCTGGAAAGGCCACACAAAGTGGTCATGGCTTAGATATGGGAGGGAAAAAATAATTAGTAGCGAAAAGTTAAAAGATGGGGAGATAGGGAGAGTTGGGGGGGGGGTCTGTCTTGATTTATAGAGTGTGCATTAGCCACAACACCCAATACTGAATTTGACAGAATGAGAACTTCAGAGTACAAATGGGAAAGGGAAACAAAATGGCAACACTGGTAACACTGGTAACACTGGTAACACTGGCAACACTGGTAACACTGGTTTTCTGAATTTTAAAGTATATTCATGCATGAAGATGAACTCAGAACATAGTGACATAAGGAGTCTGTCTCAAATCATTAACAAGCTTGTAGTCTTAACATGTTACTGTGAAGAAAAGAACTGTCGTTACTTAGAATATTGTTATTTGTATTTATTTATCGTTTGTTGACTAGGGTAGATGCACTAGGCTAGTAGCCTCTTTTCAGGGGAGACTTGAGGTGGTATTTATACCACTAATATACATTGTTGTATTTGGGGTTATTACTAAAATAAAAAGCAGATAATCCAGTAGCACACAATCCAGTAAAGTAGGAGACTCCTTCTAGGCAGAAACATCACAAAATCTTCAGTAAAACTCAAAACAAAAAGTAGGCAGTATCACACTTTTTCTAACTTAGTTCCCATACTAAATCCTGACACAAAGAAAGTGCTGAAATGTTTACATGACAAAACACCACCTGTCTTCATAACTCTCAACTGTCCTTAATTTTCAGGGACGTCCCTGATTTTAGGTCTCTCCCTCTTAATCCCTCCTAAAACTGGTAACTTTTGGAGAAAAGATGCTGAATTATTCTTAACAAATAATGATAATAATTTAATTTTATAGACTTTTTCTTACTTCCAAAATTGTATATCTATTCACAGTCTATTATTCTGTCAATGTTTCAAATTAATATTACTAATATTTTAAAAGTGTCCCTGCTTATTTCTGGATTTGTCCCTGATTGGTTAACAGTTATTCCTTACTTCCTGATGAAATGTCTAAATTCAGCTTCCATCAATGTACTGCTGCTAATGTTAGTTTCCACAGAAGATTAAAGCTATGAGTTGATAATGAACTTCATCTTGTAGCCCTGGTTTGGGTTGCTCAACTTCCATTTGCAAACTGTGTGACTTTGAGCAAGTTGTTTAACCAGACACTTCTCCTGGGTCATTGCAGGGAAGAGGCTCAGAGTTATGGATTTAACCAGGTAGCAAACATATAAAGTTAAAGTAGCAGTTGGGTCAGAAGTGGCCATAGCCTAGTGGACTGGGTCTTAAGTAACAGACCAACAATTATATCTTGCAGAAAACAGAGAGATAAGGACATGATGCATACATGTGATACTAAACAATGTATTATTGATCAGCAAAAGTATATATAGGATTTGGTCCACCTCATATTCACTTTGGACCACCTATGTGGTCACAAATAACTTATAGGACTGGAATAAATATGACATAATGTGTAACAATTTCAAGTAATAACTACATATTGCTAAGAAAAATTCTTCCAGAATAGTTGGAAGTTGCGTCTTGGAAACTTAAAGAGTTTCTGAAGATAAGTTAGCATCCTTATAGGTCACACCCACCATGGTTATCTGCCCATATTCTGTACAGAGACAGTACTCCCTGGAATTCATCAACTGAAACACCCTGGATCAGCTGGTAAACTCCCCTACCAGAGGTGAAAACATATTGGACCTGGTCATCACCAACATGGGCGACAGGTGCTCCACACCGGAGGTCAACCCGTCACTGGTTACAGCAGACCATAAATTAATCACTCTGGATGTCCACACCCCACCACCACCCCCAACTAAGGAAACCACAGTAAAAAACTTTTCTAAAGCAAACTTCACCTTACTTAAGACAGAGGTGGTACATTTCACAGCCCCCACGCTAAAGGATAACGCTGCCTAAGATGCAGAAACCTTTACAAATGCACTCTATGAGCACCTACAAAGATGCATGGATCATGCCATCCCTAACAAAACCAAGACTCACTCCTCCAAGAGAAGGAAACCAGTCTGGTGGACCCCTGCCATAAACAGACTATACAATAGAAGGAGGAAACTAGTTCAGAAAAAAAGCAAATCCCAAGAAGGAAAGACATCCCTGATCAGTATCAGTAAGAAACTAAGGTCCCTCATAAAATCATCCAAGGCTAACTTCAAAAGAAAAATAGCCAAGGATTCAAAAGATAACCACAAAGCCTTCTTCGGCTATGCTAAGAATCTAAGTGGCAACTCGCAGATATGCACTGAGCTAGTGCAAAATAACACAAAAAATACTGAACCTACTGATACTGCCAACATCCTGGCAGATAGATTCAGTGCAAACTTCACCCCCTCTCACCTCCAAAAGGGCCCACAACAATACTGGAAAAGTGTAGTGTCCCAGAAATCACAGACGCACAGGTGAAAACAGCCCTTTCAAAAGCTAAAAACACAGCATCAATGGGCCAGATGGTGTCCCAGGCTGCGTCTTGCACAAACTACAGAATGAACTAACCCCCCACCTAAACACGGTGTTCAACCTCAGCCTCTCCACAGGCTACGTGCCCATAGAATGGTGCACAGCCATGGTTATTCCACTCTACAGAGGAGGGACCACAACTGACCCTGGTAACTATCGCCCCATAAGCCTGACTAGCCTGGTCTGCAAGGCTATGGAGCGCGTCATCATGGAACTCATTAACAAAGACATTGGGAACCTCCAACACTTGACCTGACCCAGTTCAGCTTTGTTAAGGGCAGATCATGCCTATTAAACCTGGTTGATGTCTTCAAGACAGTTACCAAAGCCATAGATGAGGGAAAGGTGGTTCACACAGCCTGCCTTGACCTTGCCAAGGCTTTCAACACCATTCCCCACTCGGGTATTACAGAAAAACACACCAGCCTTAACATAAACCCCTACGTCATGTTGCCATCTGGCTTACAGACAGAATTCACACGGTAAGAATAGTGGGCTCCAGGTCCAACTCTAAACCAGTCACAAGTGGTGTCCTGCAAAGCTCGGTCTTGGAACCCCTACTGTTCGGCATATACTTCTCAGAAGTACAGGCAAACACAGGAGGACTATGGCTAACCAAGTCCACCGATGACTGCAAACTGGGAGCCATAATTGACTCTCTGGCTGAAACGGACATCCTCCAAAAGGGCCTTACTGAGACGGACACCTGGTGTCAAAGTCATGGCCTCAAGCTAAATGCCAAAAAATGCATAGTCATCCCATTTGGGAAAAACAAAACACCCATGAATTACCACATAGGTGGCAGCCCCCTTAATACAGAAGATGTAATAAGAGATCTGGGGACCCAGGTAGACAGTAATCTCTCCTTTGACAATCATATTGCCAAAGTAGTTAGAAAATCCTTCTATGTGGCCCATCTAATTACTAAAGGGTTCACATCTAGAAATAAAGAGGTTATAGTGCCCCTCTACTCATCACTTATCAGACCCATCATAGAGTACAATGCCCCATTTGGGATGTACCTCACAAGACACTTCCAACAGCTGGAAAGACCACAAATGTACCTCACCAAGAGGATTACTGGCTTCAAACATATGTCCTATGCAGCCAGACTGAAAAAACTCTGGCTGCACTCAGTGGCATATCGCTTACTCAGAGGTGATCTCTGCCTGACTTACAAAGCCATGTCCAACTCAGAATTGATGGATATGATCCACCTAAAGAAATCCAAGACACTGCGCGCCATGCGCTCTAGTGAGCTAAACCTCGCCACAACAATAAATAGAATATGCTAGAGGGATAGATTCCTGTCACAGAGACTCTCCATGCTTTGGAACAAAATTCCTAACTACAGTAAGCAGAGCCCATCACTAACACTCTTCAAGAGAAACCTTGACGAGTGGATGGGTAACAGAAAATACACCCCTGGGATCACTTCATTGGCTCTGCTTGAGAGAGGCTCAGTTAATTAATCAATGGGGTGGCAAAAGCTGACATACTCTGGCTAGGCTTATAAATGCCCTCAGGCAGATAGCCTAGTACCTACCTATGAACCTACCTATGAACCTATGAACCTACCTATGAACCTATGAACCTATGAACCTACCTATGAACCTATGAACCTATGAACCTACCTATGAACCTATGAACCTATGAACATACCTATGAACCTACCTATGAACCTATGAACCTATGTAACGCTCTGCTTCCACTGCTTGAGCTCCTGCCTTTAGCTGTTATGTCATGGCCTGTAACCAACCATGCCCATCAGAACTCTGAGCAAAGCCTATCACACACCCCATCCAATCCAAGATTGTTGTTATAATTATGCCTTTGACCCCCCCTTTCATATTTAGTGAGGTCACCCTGAAGGAAACTAACAGGTTCTGTCACTTGTCTCGTGTGTTGAAATGAGATGATGAAGTGGTGTATGGGTTCAGAATATTTATTGTACATAAACATAGCAGGAATAGTAACTGGAACAAGTACTTAAGCTAACTGACTCGCACATTACTTCAAACACACTTGCATGTGCATCTCCATTCATGCCTGCATTCTCTCTAACTGACTATACAAAATGGCACTGTTCTTGCACATGCTCAGTACTTATATGCATGTGCTATCTGGCTACAGTGGCTGACTAGGTACAATACACTCAGTAATCTACATCCTCCCTCTTTAATTTGTTCAGCATGCAACAGAGAATGAGATATTTAACATGCTAGATACTACATCAAACAAACAACAATAAATCAAATTCAAGTCCAAGTCGCTGTGTATTTCGGGTTGGGTTTTGAAATTCTACCCAATCTGGTTATATAGAACTTGTGACTGGGCTTAACAACAGAGACGGTCTCTGGGGAGTCCTTTTCAATCAGTGCTTCAGGGGATTAATTTGGATTGTTTGGAAAAGATACACTGTTACCGGGAACAGGAACAAGTGTTGAATCACTCTGAGATACAGAGTCTTTGCTACAGCCTATCTGCTGCAACACCAGTTTGGAGATTGCAAGTATGTGTCTAAGATTTTTCTTAAAATTCAGTCTGTTGGACTGCACAATGTAGGATCTCGGTTCCTCACCCACTCGGTAGAATCCTTTTGATGTTTGTAATCTGACAGTCTCACCTTGTCTCAATGGTCTGAGCGGCTTGCTGGATTTATCATAGTACAACTTTTGTGACTGGCATTTCTTCAAAAGTTGATCCTTGACCATTTAATTGTTTTTCACTCTTGGAACTAATAAGCTTTTACTTATCAGTAAGGTTCATAGGTTCATAGGTTCATACTAGGCTATCTGCCCTAGGGCATTTATAAGCCTAGCCAGAGTGTGTTTGGCTTTCGCCACCCATTTTAAATTAATTTTGCTATGCCTTTTTTTGAGGTTAGTATACTGTGCCTCTGTCTAACAGTGACACAGAAGTGATAGCCGGGGTAAACCTACAATCTCCCATCCACTCATCAAGATTCCTCTTGAAGAGAGTCAATGTGGGACTCTGTTGTTCTTGTCTGCCGGGACATTAATCTCTGAGAAGGTGAACCAAGTATATTGTCTCAAGGAATGTTTGTAAGATTGTAAAGGTTTTTTTTTTTTTTTTTTTTTTGAGATTGAGAAGGTTGAGAAAAAACATTGGTACCATCTCTCTTGGATTTCTCTAACAAACGTGTTGCTCTTTGAACTGCACACTCAGCTAATCCATTTGACTACAGATACTCAGGACTGCTAGTAACATGAACAAACTCCCAAGATACAGAAAATTTCTTGAACTGCTGACCTGTAAACTGTGCACCATTGTCAGAAATGACTTTGTGCAAACTACCATGGACAGAAAAATGTCTCTTCAACTTAGTAATGACAGTGCTGGACGTTAAGTTAGGAAGAAGATCAATTTCAAACCAATTCAAATAACAGTCTACTAACACTAAGTAATGCTGGCCATTCCATTCAAAAATATCAGCAGCAACCATCAACCATGGTAACTCAGGAATCTGGTTTAGCTGATCTTGAAAATACACTCAGGAGGCAGTCACTGGGAACAAGCTCCAACTTTTAATGGTGAATGGCTGGTGGCTTATGCTATTCCTTGAAGGCTGTTTGCCAAGGTAACAGAAGCACCATTAAAAGTTGGAGTTTGTTTCCAGTGACTGCCTCCTGAGTGTATTTTTTGGATATTTTGTGTTTGGATTTGTTCTACATCATGTCTTTGGAGGGAGCATCTGCTCTTCCTGGTATTTTCAGGTTGGATACTAATATGGAGCCCGCTGGCAACAAGGCATTTTTCCAGGACTGGTTGCAGGAAAGGAAAGACAAACTGGCAGGTATGGATCCCTGGAATGGTTTAAAATCTAGGGGATTTTCACAGTCATTTTGAACAGCTAGAAAAATATATGGTGAAGGAACTGACTTCGTTGTATGACACTATGTTGTTGGACAAGTATCTGGAATTGAATATTACCTCTAGGGGTCTCTTTGTAGATAAACTACCTGCCTACGACTTTACTGACGATGAGGCTGACTTACTGGAGGAGTGGAAGCACGTTTCTACTCACTGTACTCTTGGTTGGGTGAAAATTTTGGTCTAAAGGAACCAGAGACAGTATGAGTAGGTTTGTAGTAACAATGAGGAGTTACAGGAGGCATTGGCCAATGAAACAGCTAAACAGCCCTTTATTGAGTGTATAAAGGGCATTAAAGTCCGTTTGATTAAGGTTGAGAAAGAGGGTGTGGACTGGAAGAAAAATAAACTCAACCGTGATATAATGGACTTTGGTAAAGATCAAATATTCCTATGGCAACGAAAAGCAGGAAGAAGAGGGTAGGCTATCACCAGAGTCCCTGGGGATAGGCCATTCACATCACGTGACTCTTCAGTCTCATCTGGATATGAAATGCAGGCTGGGAAGAAGGTTTCATTTGAGGACATTAGGCAAATAACTGAGATGGGACAATCAATGCAGAAGGATTTTCAGTCCAAGGAGAGAGGCCAGAGCCAGAAAAATTGTGGGGGCAGGAGGAAACGGTGAAAATTAAGTTTTTTGCTGATTTAGTGAAGAAGCTACTGTGGACATATTTTGGGTTGCATATACTAAGTACTTTGATAAACAAACTGTGGCTGATGTTCGTTTTTCTAGTAAAAATGAAGAAAACAGGGCATGTATGCCTGGTCAGCTACATATTATAAACTCGTCAAATGTCACCATTACTAAAGACCTGGACAATGTGCTGCTAAAGGAAAGCAAGTTTGTTCCTACTTGTTTTCCATTTTTGGCAAATGTTATTTTGGACATTAAAAAGTTTTGTAGAAAATTGTATTTATGAGTGTATTTTGAAGGAAAACAAGCACTTGTTGAAACTGATAATGCAGACATGTTTGATAGTAAAGATTCATTGTTTGACATGTCTATACATGGAAATTAATTGGTAGATATTTCTTCTGAAAATGAAGTTGAAGGGGAAGTTGGTTATTTTACTGTTTATGGGAAATTAAAGGTGCCTCATGTTTCTTATTCTGGTACTTTCATTCCCCCTAAATGTTCTAACATTGTTCAAAATTTTGAAAGGGTATTATGTAAAAAAGTGGAACTTGAATACCATAAGTTTGTTAGATCTCAAAGTGTATAACTTATCTAGGGGTGAATGGGACACTTAAGCCATGTAGAAGCCTAGTAGTTATTATACAGCAGGAACTTCTTATTGTAACATTTGTTAATGTCTGTTATGTACTTCACAGATAAAGATTCTAGTTGTCTACTGATGTACTATGTTTTTCATCTGTAAATATGCTGTAAGTAATTGCTATGTTAAATTGTTAATCGCTACGTAATCCAATGTAACTACTGTCAGTTTATTTTAACTGTGGAGCTTTTCTCGCCGGGCCTCCGCTGAAAATGGACCTACGTCCAGTCGGACACTCCCAGTCAACAAATGTAAATAAATAAATAAATAAATACAATAAGAAGTTCAGAATGTGATGTTAAATTTTGTCAGGCTGACAAGGGGGGGTAACTGGGTGTTGTTTTCCAAGGAGAAGTATGATGAAATGGTGTTTGATTTGTTAGCTGGTCCAGAATATGAAAAACTGGCAAACAACCCCAGGAAACATTACAACAGTCAGTTAAGAGAAATTCTGGATAAAGGGGAAAGACCTGTTTTTTTCACAGAGAGGGATGTAAGTAAGTTGTGTTAAACATCCCAAAGACCATGTTTTTTATGCCATCCCTAAAGTGCACAAAAATCTAAATGACCCCCCTGGAAGACCAATTGTGGCGGGTGTGGGGTCATTCATGCAAAATATTGTGATTTTTCTTTTGGATTTTCATTTAAAGAACTTTCTATCTAAAATTCCTTCCCATATTAAGTGCACTGTTGATATTTGTCAAGAAGTGAAGAAAATTCAATGGTGTAAAGATTTTTACTGGCCTACAGTACATATTAATGCTTTATACACCGATATTAAAAGAAGGTAGGGAATAGAAGCAGTTCTTTGGATGTTAGGGGAGGGACCACGTACAGCCTTTCAAGTGGAAGTATTGGAATTTTGTTTAATGCATAATTATTTTTGTTTTGGAGGTGATTATTTTTTGCAGAAAGAAGGCACGGTGATGGGGGCTTCTTTTGCTCCCACCTATGCTATTATTTTATGGCCTTTTTTAAGAATAGATTTATTTATTCTACAGATTTTTTTTGCAACGAATGTTATTTCTTTAAGCATTACATTGATGATTTAATTGTTATATGTAGGGGGAATTTGAATGAGTTTTCTGTACTTATCGATCATTTAAACCAGAATGAATTGGGGTTGCAGTTTACTTTTACTGTGGATAGAATGAATATACAATTTCTGGATGTAGAATTTTATGTTAAGGAAGATTTGAAGGTAGAACATAAACTCCCATGTGATGCCTACTGCAGTTAATTTTTTACATGGCAATAGCATGCACCCATCACATCTTATGGAAGCATTGCCTATGGGTGAATTTAAAAGGATTTATGAGAATACTTTTGACAAGAATTTGGTGGAAGAAGATTTCATGAAGGTGGAATGGAAATTGTTGAAAGGGGTTATTCTAGTGTTAGTTTGAAAAAAGCTAAGGATAGCGTGTTAAAGGTGGGGGAGTATCTGTGGTAGGAGACATAATAGTTATGAATGTTTTAAAATGCATCATTCAGGTCAGGATACTGATAGGCAGGATGAAGTATTGTTTTTTGTTACCAGATTTTCCCCATTTTTTGATATTTTGAGGAGGTCAGTGAAAGATTTGTGGCCAGTGGTATGTGAAGATGAGCAACTAAAGCATTTGTTCCCTTTACATGTTACATTTTCTTATCAGAGGTATTCAAATTTAAGTGAGTTGTTAGGTTTTAAGAAGGTTTCTTTCCAGGGGGCTAATATGGGTTCCTTCCTTTGTGGAAGATGTAAAGTATGTTCTAGGATTAAGAACATTTAAGGTAGAAAAATTAATGGTAAATTATTTCGTTCCATGGGAAGGTTTTCATGTGTTTCTTGTGGGGTAGTTTATATTGTAGGGTGTGGGTGTACTCCTGTGAGGTGGTATGGTGGACAGACAAAACGTATGGTAAATGTTAGAATTCTTGAACATTTGTGACATATTAGAAACATGAATTTGGATAGCCAAATAGCTGAACACTTTATTAATGTACATGCAGGTTATTATGCCAGTTTCTTCTTTAGTGTGTTGGCTACATCTTTTCTTGCTAGGGATGGGGATTTTTTAGCTAGTTTGTTAAAAATGGAAAGCAGGTTCATTCTAAATTATAATACTTTAAAACCTAAAGGTATGAATCTGGATGTGAATTTAAATGTATAAATTATAATACTGTATATATGTTATATAACTTATTGTATATGGAAAAATATGTTACCCCTTTTTAAGGGCATGTTTGTTTAAGCAGGTTCTTGTAGTAGATTATTGGGTGATGATATGATTGTTTAATTGGAGCAGTTTGATATAAAACGGGAATGGCTGGTGGCTTATGTTATTCCTTGATGGCTGTTTGCCAAGGTACCAGAAGCACCATTAAAAGTTGGAGTTTGTTTCCAGTGACAGCCTTCTGAGTGTATTTTTTGGATATTTCATGTTGCTGTGTGTTTGGATTAGCTGATCTGGAATCTGGATTTGTTGGTGCTGTTTAGTACTATTACAAATAGAACATGCTAGAGTTTTCTTCTGTATATCTTTTGACATAGAAGGCCAAAATAAGATTTCCTCTTGCCCTTCTTTTGGTTGAATTAGTACCTGGGTGACCATGATGCAAAATGTTGATGTATTCCTGTTGTAGTGCTTTAGGAATTACCACTTTTGGATCTTTCATGATGAGTCCATCTTCCAACATACGCTCATCTCTATAAGGAAAATACTTCTGTATGTCAAAGAGGTAGACTGGTTTGTCTTACTGTTCATCCTTGACTGATAACATTTCTTAGCTTCTGGAGAACAGGGTCTGAAGCTGTGTGATTTTTAAGCTCATCAAGCTATGACGGCAAAAATTTCTGACTTCCATGACTTCAAAGTCTGCTCTCTCATTTTCATGTCGCTCTGTTATTTTTCTGGGTGCTCTTGACAAAGCATCTGGAAGGTATAAATATTTGTCTTTTGTATAAACAGGATTGAAATTGTACTTTTGCAATTTTAACATCATGTGTTGCAGACATGCTGGGGCTGTGTGCATTGGCTTTTTCAAAATGGTTACTAGAGGCTGGTGATCAGTCTCTACTTGGATAAGTCTTTCATAAATATAATCATGGACCTTCAAACATGCAAACACGTCTGCCAAAATGTGTCACGCGAAAGAGTTACAGGTTTGTGAACATCATCTGAATGCGGGTGGACTGGCAATTTTCTGCTTCAGATTGTCAAATGCTCTTTGCTGTTGTTCCAACCAGGACCAGTTTACATTTTTGAGTGTCAACTCATGTAAAGGAGCAGAAAGCTCACTCAAGTCTGGGATGAACTTTCCTAAATAGTTGACCATACCAAGAAAATGTTGTAAAGATGACATTTTCTGGAATAGGCATCTCAAGAATAGCTGCTTGCTTAGACGGATCTGGTTGTAAGCCAGAATTGGTAAACAAATGACCCACATAAGTAACTTCTTTCAGCCTGAATTTAAATTTCTAAGGATTCAGTTTAAGACTGACTTCACATGCATGGTCTAGAACTTTTCTGAGGTTTCTATCATGTTCGTCTTCACCCTTGCCCCCTACAATAATATCATCTACTATAGCACATGGATAACCAGAAAAAATTTGCTCCATTGCACGCTTGAAATATTTCACTAGCAGAATTTATCCCAAATGGCATTCTCAAAAATCTGTACCTTCCAAATGGTGTACTGAAAGTGGATAACAATGAAGATTGGTGATCCAGCGAAATTTGCCAGAAGGACGTTTTTGCATCCAAGACTAAAAAAATAGTGGCATTTGGCATGACAGCGGCTACCGCTTCTACTGTACATATTGGATTATGACATTTAAGTGTTTTAAGTCTCTTGGATCAATACATATTTGGATATCATCTGAGCTTTTCTTGTGAGCTACAACCATGGAAGATATCCATTCAGTTGGTTCTTCTACTGGAGTTAGAACACCTAAATTCATCATTTTGTCAAGTTCTGTTTTATGTTTACTCTGCATTGCTACTGGAACCTTCCTTGCTGATCTGAGCTGGGCTTACTTCATGGTTTAGCTTTATGGAATATGTCACTGGTAGTTTGCCAAGCTTGTCTTTGAAAAATATCAGCATATTCACTACAAATATTCTGTATAAAAGTATCATTCTTGTTCAGATTTAGATGTTAGACCTCTTTATTAAATGAAATCAGTCCCATTCTCAAACTATCTTTGAGGCCTAACAGTGACTGCATGTGTCTTTTAACTATGTAAAACTGGAAGTCATAGCTGTTCCCAGCAGAATGGCATGTAAGAACTACTGCGCCATCAGTTTGAATCTCTTCACCACCATAAACAACACATTTTGCACACTTTGCTGAATCAAGTTTCTCACCGGCTTTTACTTTAGCAAACATCTGTGATGATATAACACTGCACTTGGATCCAGTGTCTATTTTAAGCTCTATAGGTTTCCCATTAATTTGTACAGTACAAAATATTTCACTCTTTGCAGCCAACTGATAGTCTACTGTGTTAACTGTTTCATTAGTTACAGATACCATCAACATAGAAAGTTTGTTCAAAGCTCTCTGTCTCATCTACTTGCTTCTTCGGATACTCTCTGTTAATAAAACAATGCTGCACCTTAGCCTTACAAAGCCTTTTGAAGTGACCCCACTTTTTACATTTGTGACACCGATGACCAAAAGCTAAGCACTTCTCTCGTTTAGGTTCATGACTGTCTCCACAATTACGACAGTTACATTAAGGTCTGGGGTAGAAAACAACTTCTTTGGCTTACAGCAAGGGTTAAAAGCTGCCACACCCTGTCGTTTATACTTCTTATTCATCTTAGCTTTGTGTTGTACACTATCAACATTCGCACTGGCAGATACTCTATGCAAGCTTCTCTCATTTGTAAGCATATGCACATGCTTTTCTGTAAGCTCATGTATCTGACAAATCTCTGTGGAGCTGCTTAGTGTTAAATCACTATCTTAAAGCAAAATCTTTCTCACTGCATCATTATTGAAACCACACACAAGCCTGTCTTTTATCAACTCATCTCATAAATCACCACATCTGCACGTTTTAGCTTTATTTCTCAAGTCAGTGATATATGCTGCTATAGTTTTACCAGGCTTTTGATTTCTTGTGTAAAATATGTGTCTTTCCATTGTAATATTTGTTTGAGGGTTAAACATTTCAATAAGCTGACGTTTCAAGCACTCAGGGTCTTCCCAAGTTACAGCCTGTATTACAATATGGCGGTTCCTCCCTCCCCTGCATACACAGCAGGTGCATACACAAATGAACTTTCCCTCTCAATGGCTTCCGAACCTGCTAAATTAAAAAGTATAAATGCTCTTGTACACGCATCTTTATCAGAAAAAGCAGCCTGTATGAAAATATCATATTCTTGCTCTCCAATTCTCAGCAATATTTTTATCAAACACCAGTGGTCCAGGTCTGAGAAATCCCTATGCCATAACAACAAAATTTGTTTAAAAATAAGTATAGACCAGGTACTTGTAATTTTGTGGTTTGGGCACAACAATCCTCTAAAATAGCTTTACTTTGACACTGCAAACGCTGTGAATACTGTGAACCTTTCAGAAAATTTGGGCACTTTGAATAGCTTTAGTTAATGTGAAAAAGTAGTACATTACAAAGAAATTCAGTTGTTTCAACTGTTTCATACATTTCAAACACTTCTGAAATTATTTTGAACATTTCTGTAATTATTTTGAATACTTTTATCAATATGTCGCAATTTCAGACATTTCGTTTATCTTGGTAATTATTTTGAATGTTTTGAATGCTTCACAGCTGATTCGGCAACTGAACGAGTTTAAGTACCTTTGAATAACCACTGATCTATTTGAAAGTTGCTGCGAGTGTACTCTTGTATATTTCTTCTTGCCTCATGGTTTGTAAGCTGCTTTGACTTTGGATCATGTCGCTTGTCTAATGTGTTCAAATGAGATGATGAAGCGGTGTATGGGTTCAAGATATTTATTGTACATAAACGTATCAGGAACAGTAACTGGAACAAGTACTTAAGCTAAATGACTCACTCATTACTTCAAACACACTCACATGTGCATCTCCATTCGTGCCTGCAGTCACTCTGACTGACTATACAAAATGGCCCCGATCTTGAACGTGCTCAGTACTTATATGAACGAATATCTAGCTACAGTGGCTGACTAGATACAATATAATCAATGATCTACAGGTTCCTCAAAACTTCTCCAGGCATGTAAGGTCAAAACCCAACAGGACACTCCCAGTCTTTGACATCTTTACTGATGTACCATAGTTGCATGTCACTAAACACTCTGGTGTCACAGCTACTGGCTGCTCTTTAATGTGGAAGTATGCCATTATCAACTCTCTACACAAGCAAATAAATGCCTCTTCTGCCATGAATTACTATCACGTTTCGTTCCTTTTCCACCTAGCTAGAATTCTTGAAATTGCAACTGCATTCCTGTACAAAAATCTTATTAGTGGTATCGGTTTGCAGTATGTTTTAGGGCATGCATTGCACTACCCTCTCCCTGAAAAACACTATACAGTGGATATAAAACATGTACACACCCCTGTTAAAATGTCAGGTTTTTGTGATATAAAAAAGTGAGACCACAACAAATCATTTCAAAATGTTCCCACCTTTAATGTGACCTATAACCTGTACAATTCAATTGAAAAACAAACAAATCTGTTAGGGGAAAAAAATGTAAAAAATAAAAAACGTGCGATAAGCTGGTTGCATAAATATGCACACTCTTAAACTAATACTTTGTTGAAGCACCTTTTGATTTAATTACAGCATTCAGTCTTCTTGGGTACACACCTGCCATCAATTAAAGAGACTCTGATTAATCCCAAATAAAGTTCAGCTGTTCTAGGAAGCTTTTCATGACATTACTCAGTTGCCTGCTACAGCAAAAATCATAGTTCACAGAGAGCTTACAAACCAACAAAAGGATCTCATTGTTGAAAGGAATAAGTCAGGAGAAGGGTTCAAAAAAAATTCCACACCACTGGATATACTATGGAACACAATGAAGACAGTCATCAAAAAGTGAAGAAAATATGGTACAACAGTGACATTGCAAAGAACTGGATGTCCCTCCAAACCTGAAGAGACAAGCAGCAACACTGAAGGAGCTGCAGGAATTTCTGACAAGTACTGGTTGTGTACTACATGTAACAACAATCTCACGCATTCTCCATATGTCTGGACTATGGGGTAGGGTTGCAAGACGGAAGCCTTTTCTTACAGAGAAAAACATCCAGGCCCAGCTAAAATTTGCAAAACAATACATTGTGTCCCAAATGGATGTGGGAAAATGTGTTATGGTCTGATGAGACCAAGGTTGAACTTTTTGGCCACAATTGTAAAAGGTACGATTTTACGCAAAAACAACACTTTGCATCACCAAAAGAACACCAACCCCACGGTGAAGCATAGTGGTGGCAGTATCATGCTTTGGGGATGCTTTTCTTCAGCTGGAACTGGGGCTTTAGTCAAGGTGGAGTGAATTATGAACAGTTCCAAATACCAGTCACTTTTGGCCCAAAACCTTCAGGCATCTGCTAGAAAGCTGAAGATGAAGAGGAATTTCACCTTTCAACATGACAATGACCCCAAGCATACATTCAAATCAACAAAAGAATGGCTTCACCAGAAGAAAATTAAAGTTTTGGAATGGCCCAGCCAGAGCCCAGACCCAAATCCAATAGAAAATCTGTGGGGTGATCTGAAGAGGGCTGTGCACAAGAGATGCCCTCGCAATCTGACAGATCTGGAGCGCTTTTGCAAGGAAGAGTGGGTAAATATTGCCAAGTCAAGATGTGCCATGCTGATAGACTCATACCCAAGAAGACTGAATGCTGTAATTAAATCAAAAGGCGCTTCAACAAAGTATTAGTTTAAGGGTGTGCATACTTATGCAACCAGCTTATTGTACGTTTTTTTTTTTTTATTATATTTTTTTGCCCTAACAGATTTGTTTTTCAACTGAATTGTACAGGTTATAGGTCACATTAAAGGTGGGAAAAGTTTTGAAGTGATTTATTGTGGTCTCATTTTTTATATCACAAAAACCTGGCATTTTAACAGGGGTGTGTACACTTTTTATATCCACTGTATATACAGTAATATGAAGGGTGGGAAAATGACAGGGCCTTTGGGTCAATGATTTAACCACAGAGGTCAACACAGTTTCACATCTGTTGTTACTGGATATACTGCAAAAGGATGACACTTAGTCCAAATGCCTGCTGCAAGCTACTTTACTGGTAGATCTTTTGCTCAGTAACACCATTATGAATCAGCACCAGTTTCTTTTTGCTTTTTATTTTACTGGCCTGCATCTCCATTTGAGGCTATTATGATATTTTACATACATCACATTCACTCCAGTGGTATTTGGCCATCCATATTTATTTCTCATTTAACATTGAAGCACCCTGTATCTAAACCTTGCAAACAGACTGTCAGTTTTCCAGCCCCACATGGTTATCTAACATTTTGTGGTATGCCCACTACCGTACATGAAAGTTCACTCCATTACCAGAAAGTGGTGCCCAATTCTAACTACAGCTTATAAAAGCAGGCACAGTGTGTTGTCTGAATGATTACTGCAGTAAGTGCCACAAAACAAAATAGCCACAAAATGGATGACATTACCTTTGTTACCACCAGCTTATCCCACAGCAGTAGAGCATGAACTGTTGGATTATGGCATGCATTCATTGCTGGTCACTTCATGCAGTGAAACAAAAACTCTGTGAAGAAGAAAATATACAGCATTTTACAAAACTTTTCCATGCATACTCTAATGTATCTGCAATGTCAGGCATGGTGCCAACAGAAAAGTTACCATGACGGATGAAGTAAAATACATTTTTATAAAGCTACTACAAGAATTGATGGCACAGCACTTAAAGATAAAACTGTGAAAGCTGCAGAACCAAATCTCCCTCTCTCTCTCGCCCTCAGAGAAGGCACAGCTGCATATAGGAACCAGATGAAAAGTACTGCGACATGGTATTTCCAGAGATGTAGGAATGGCCGCACCAGTGATGTAGAAGGACCACTGGTGGAGTTAGCATAGACATGTGCATGTATTGCATCATAAAGTCATACAGTTTTGGCAAATATTACACTTTAATGGAATTTAATCACTTGGCATGGGTCTTGAAAGAGCTTGATAATATGTATGTGCAACTAAGTGCTACTCAATAGGCAGCCTTTGAAGAAACGGTTGCTGTGGGCAGCTGTAAAAAGATTTTAGAATGCTGGCATAGGTCAGGCACTGCAAATATATCAGGGTGTGCACTAAAATATCTTGCAAAACCCTATGCCTGCTCATCTTCACAAAATTCTTTTTCATCATCTAATGCCACAAAATTCTTCTACAAGGGCACAAGTGGTGTGACATACATTCAAAAAATGGTTTATCAGTCCACTGGTTTCCTTTACTGGTATTGGACAAGCAGATAGTACAAAAGGTCTTGGGATAGTCATACATTTCAGGTATATTTTTGTGCATGACATGCTCACAGGAGCAACACAATTAATCACACAACTCCAATACAACTCTGTGCCTGCTGTTATAAGCTCTGGCTAGAAAAGGGTGCCACCATCTACTAAGAGTCTCCTCTCCTGTTAGATAACACCAACGAAGCCAAGGAAGAGGGCACTGAATAGTCAAAATAAGGAATGAATACATAAAAAAATAACCAATATATATATATATATATATATATATAGTCAAATTTTGTAATAGTTGATCACAATGTGTGAAATATGCTGGAATGCCAATAGCAAGGCTATACAGCAGTAAAAAATTAAACAAGAACACAGAGAAAAAAAAATATATATATATATATATACACACACACACATATATATATATATATATATATATATATATATATATATATACACACACACACACACATATATATATATATATATATATATATATATACACACACACACACACACACACACACACACACACACACATATATATATATATATATATATATATATATATCTACACACACACACACACACACACACACACACACACACACACACATATGGGTCCCCTACAGAATTTCGAAGCTTAAAACTTCGAAATTCATATGATCGAAGACGATATGATCAAAGTTTTAAAACTTCGAAATCCTGAATGGAAATTGGCATACAGTGTGGAACGGGAGATTTCCCTTTTCCTTGCTGTAATGCAATCTCGGAGTTGGTATATTTAAGTAGCTGGGAGTGTGGGGGTCGGCTCCCTGCAAAAAAATGTTTTGTGATGTGCTCTCTGCTTTCTTAACTCATTCTTACTTTATTAACTCATTTTGCTCTAAGCAGCTTAAATAATATTGTAACTGGTCACATTTCCTTCTGCTAATTGTTTATAACCTTGCTTGTAACGACTCACATACGTGTCTGCCAGTCGTTAAAACTCTGTATAATCGAACTGCCTGAGCAGATTCTTCTCTCCAGATCTCTGCTTGTAAGATCCTAGAGCTGATTGTTACTTATTATGCTGCTAAAATTTAATAAATTGTTTTCTAGTCCTGAGGAGATTTTCTCCCCTGGTCTCTGCTAAAAATAAGCCAAAATCTCAGCCAGACTAACCCGGTTAACAAATATAAAATAAAAAAAAAAAATTAATTTTACAAGTCACAAAAATTGCAATGCAAAACTGTGAAATGGCTGCGGTAGGACTTCCAGTCAAACATATCTAAGGGTGGGGCTTCCATGCTGGAAATTGTGGGATGGGATTTCAACACCAGAATACATTATGAGATGGATCTGACAGATGATGAAACACCCAGTAAAAATTGTGCTGGGGTAGGATGTCCAGCTAAAGACTTCATCATTTCTGGTTGTCAAAAGTTTTGACACTTTGTAGTTACATTACTACTAATGTGCCCTCACTTAACATTTTACATGAAATCTCATGCTTTTACGTGAAACTTCTACTAAAGAGGGTTCATTTTCTGCACAGCGTGGTGCACTAGTGTGTCACCCTAGCCGCTGTAACAAGAAAAATCAAACTCCTGATAAACACCCTCATCTAGATTTTTCTGAGCTTTCTTACCCATGCAGCCCAGGCCTGCACACTCCGACTGACAACAGCAGAATGTTCTGTACCCACTTCCTCCTCTGTGCTGTCTGTTTCTGTACACAAACACAGATTAAACCCTGCTAGTAACTTATAAAGAGCCTTAAATCTCAATTAGTGGAACCATGCTATGGATTAACCTGTTTCTCATTGTACACTCACAGACACTGCTTACTGGCTTTGGCAATGCAAATCACATGCCCTGTAAATAAACCATCCACTTGTGAAGAACTTGGAAACATCATATGATAAATGTGTTTTTCAGCTATACCTATGTTTAAAACACTTTTTTCTTTACTCTTCAAGCTATTAAGCCCAGGTGTAATGATATTTTGACACTTGTTTGTACCTAAGCCAGGCATATACTTTTCATCTTGTATTCACCTAACATTCTAATAATGTAGTACTTCTTAATAATATATAGTTCCTTCACTATCATGGTTTTTTTTTTTGCTGTTTGGGATGTGGTGCAGTATATTGTATATATATGCTCTGGGTCACCACCTCACGTTGTGTTTTATTCTGTATGTTGCTATAGTTGTTATCCTAGTGAAATGCTTTCTGCTCTTTATCCTTTTATCACTAGGGTGTTTCTGATGAGCCTGAGTCATTATGTAACTTTTAAATGGTCAAAGTGCATAAAACTAATTTATTCACTATTTTTGTTTTGGCTGCTGGTGAGATTTTTGAGGTAACTAAGAATATGAGATGCCATTATGTAGCATGGCATATACTGTAAGGAAATATTCACGAGAAGACAGAGTGTTTTACTGCTGCTTAAAAGTCTGCCCTGCGCATTGTGAACCTTAAATATGCCTAACTTTCAAACCTGGAACTGCTTCACTTTCCATCTGATTATTGTTTTTCTTATTCTCAATCCTTGCATGCATTTGTGGTTCAGTCCCGATACCCTAGCCTTGAAGCATTTTTGTGGAGTATACCACCTATTTATTTTCATCAGTGCTAGGCAGTGGACTATGTCTGCACCATTCAATCCATTTTTATGTTATCTTGACTTTAGCTGTGTGATTTAACTAGTTTATGTTGTTTTTCATTTTAGGCTTATGGTCTTGTTTGCCTTTCTTTGATTTTTGGGGTTCTGTTACATTTAAAGGCCCCCTTTCTCCATAACAGCAATGAATTAAAGACAGGGCTCTGTTAAAGGAACAAGTACGCATGATTTTATTTTCTGTGTACAGTGGCTGTGAGACAGTCTCTGAAAATGAATCACTTTGTCATCTTTATGGCATCTGTTTCTACATATAAACAACAAAAACTGTGTGTGATTCTGTCTGAAGATGATACATGCTAGATAACTGTCTCTGTAATAGTCAAGCTGAGGTCTCTTAGTGTCTTTTGTTTACCCTTCAAGGTATATCAGTGCTGTGAGGATTTGGATATTATAAAGAAATTTTGTGTGTGTGTGTGTGTGTGTGTGTGTGTGTGTGTGTGTGTGTGTGTGTGTGTGTGTGTGTGTGTGGGTAGCAGTGGTGATTGCAAAAGACAGCATTAGAGACTTCAATGTTTCCTCACCAAATTGATCTCTAGTCTCAGTACCCATAGGTACTCTGAACACTGCGTAGAGAAACAGAGTTTAGTATTTGACTCATAGGGGCAGTCTCTCTACTTAGTCTTCCATGCTACGAGTGATCCAACACTATGAATTCCTTCAGCTAAACAGAAAGTACAGTTTTGTACCTACCATAAATGTAGATGTCCGATAGGTATGCATCTGCAGTCCTAACATATGGGTTGTCCTGCCTCAGGCAGCCCTTCGGTCGGCCGGATTCCAAAGTCTGGGTCTGGCCTCAGCTGATGTCGCACTTCACCCAACGTCACAGCTGCTGGGGTATAAAGGCATCAGCCGACGCCATTTTCCTCAGTGTTTCTTGCCCCAGATGCCAGGTGCCCTCTAGGAAGGCTAAATTTGGATAAATGCAAATAATTCCAAACAGTAGAGAGCAAACAATATACAAATATATATATACATATATACAAACAAATACACCATAATAGATTCCCCCAGCTAGCTAAAAGAGGGGTAGATACCCTAGGAATACCACAGAGGGGAAGGAGGGTGGGTAATCCTGACTGCAGATGCATACCTGTCGGACATCTACATTTATGGTAGGTACAAAACTGTACTATGTCCTTCAAGGATGCTCTGCAGTCCTAACATATGGGTAGAATACCATAGCCAAACTGGGGGAGGAAGCACTAAGATAAACATGGTGTAGTTAAGATCCCTTGCAAAACAGCAGTTGCAAAACCTGCTCGGGATCTAGAGTATAAGGGAAGATTATAATGCTTGGCAAATGTATGCACGGAGCTCCAAGTAGCAGCTTCTAAAATGTCTTTGGTAGCCACTCCTCGTAGGAAAGCTGTAGTGGTGGCTGTAGCTCTTGTGGAATGAGGTCTGATATTTTCAGGAGTTGTCTTTCCATGAAAAGAGTAACAAAATCGAATGCAATTTCCTATCCATTTTGAGATTGTCTGTTTTGAAATTGCTTTTCCTTGCATTCCTGTTGCATATGCTACCAGAAGCTGGTCAGTTTTTCTGTTGGTCTTAGTTCTGTCCAGATAGTAGCGTAATTGTCTGTGCACATCCAAGGTATGTAGCAGTCTTTCCCACCTGTTCTGTGGGTTGGGGAAGAATGTAGGTAAATGAATCGCTTGGTTCAATGATACTCTGAAGACCACTTTTGGCATAAAGGTAGGGTTAGTTCTCAGAGAGACTCTATCCTGATGGAAGATAAGGAAGGGTTGTACTGCCATTAATGCCTGTAACTCAGATACCCTTCTTGCTGAAGTGATTGCTAGCAGGAAAGCAGTTTTCCAAGACAAGAACTGTAATTCTGCTGTTGCTGCTGGTTCAAAGGGAAGAACCGTGAACTCTTCCAGCACAAACTGGAGAGCCCATGTAGGTAAAGGTGGTTTCCTTGGAGGTTTTACATTTTGATTCCTCTCAAGAACTGCCTGAGTAGAGGATGAGAGAAGACAGGAGGATCCATGTTGTATTCTGCTGAAATTGCTGATGCATGAATCTTAATGGAGGAGTAGGACAGGCCATTGTGGAACAGTTCTGCTAAGTATTCCAGGATGTGTGCTATGTTTGCCAATGAGACATTTTCTCCCTTTGCTGTACTCCAAATGAGGTATCTTTTCCACTTGGCTGAATAAGTTTTCCTTGTGGAGGGTCTGCGTGCCTCCAGGATAATGTCTTTAACCCTCTGAGATAAATCTGGGTTATTTTGTTTTATGCAATATTCCAAGCAGCTAGCTGCAGTGTTTTCAAGTTTGGATGTAGGATCTTGTAGTTGTTCTGTGTTAGAAGTAATGGAGATAGAGGTAGAGGCCATGCATGTGTCCGAGACATGCTTCTCAGTAGTGGGTACCAATGTTGCCTCGGCCAGTCTGGAGCTATCAGGATTACCCTTGGCTGATCTCTCTGATCTTCAGTAGGACTTTGTACATCAAAGGAAGAGGTGGGAATGCATATGCTGTCAGGTTTTTCCAGCTGAAGGAAAGGGAGTCCACCCTCCAAGCAAGTGGGTGGTATGCTCTTGTGCAGAATTTCTTCAATTGGTGGTTGTGTGGGGAGGCGAACAGGTCTATCTCTGGTAGTCCCCATTTCTTTGTTATGGCTTTGAAGATATCTGGATGCAGCATCCATTCGTGAGCATCCGTGGTAGTTCTGCTTAAGATGTCTGCTACTGAATTTTCTTTTCCTGGTACAAATCTGGCCTGAAGTTGAATGTTGAGATTCAGAGCCACATTCCACAGGTCCATTGCCATCTGGCATAGAGGATATGAGTGTGTACCTCCCTGTTTGTTGATGTACCACATGACTGTGGTATTGTCCGTCCTTATCAGCAGATGACCTTGTTGAAGGAGTGGTCTGAATGCCTGGATCGCATGTTTCACTGCCAGCATCTCCTTTAGATTTATGTGTAGATTCAGCTGGTCTTGGGTCCATAGGCCTTGTATACACTTGTCCACCATGTGTGCCCCCCAGCCTAGGTCTGAGGCGTCCGTGGTGATGGTCTGGCTTGGATGAGGTTTGTGGAAAGGCAATCCCCTGTTCAACTGACAGGCCTGAGCCCACCACAGGAATTCTTGCTTCAGGCATGGAATTATTGGAATCTGGGCTTCTAGACTGTGCTTGTGTTGAGACCATACATTCCTTAGGTACCATTGCAACTTTCTCATATGCAGCCTGGCATGCGGAATCAATATTATGCAGGATGCCATGTAACCCAGGGCTTGCAGGACTTTCCTTGCAGTAAGCTGAGTTTGTGCTGTTAATGTCATGAAGTAGACTGGTAGTTGCTTTTGTTTCTCTTCTGTGAGAAAAGCCATCTGAGTTGATGTATCCAGTTCTGCACCCAAGAATGTTATCCTTTGGGATGGTACTAGTCTTGACTTTTGCATGTTGACTGTGTATCCCAAGGCTTGCAACAGTTGTATGACATTTTCCAAATCTTTTGTTAATTTTGCCTTGTTGTCCGCTTGTATTAGGCAGTCATCCAGGTATGGGTAAATTTGAATTCCCTGAAGCCTGCAATGAGCAATTACTGATGCCAGGCATTTCGTGAATACTCTGGGCGCAGTAGATAAGCCAAAGGGCAATGCTGAGAATTGATAATGCTCTGATCCTGCAAGAAATCTGAGGTGTCTTCTGCAATCTGGTCATATAGGGACGTGCAGGTATGCCTCCTTGAGATCTAGAGTCACCAGCCAAGACTCCTTGCCCAGCATGGGAAGAAGTTGCTGGAGGGTCAGCATTTTGAATTTTGGAACAATGAGGTATGTGTTCAGTGCGGACAAGTCGAGAATAGGTCTCCATTGATTTTCTTTTCTTGGTACAAGGAAAAGCCTGGAGTAAAATCCTTGGCCTTGTTCCATAGGCGGTACCTTTTCTATAGCTCTCATCCTTAGTAAGTTGTTGATTTGTCTTAGAGCGTCTGTTTTTTGGCTTGGTGGTAGGTTTGGCATTCCTCTCTTTTTTGGTAGAGTGTGGAAGTGAAACCTGTAGCCCTTGTCTATTGTTTGTAAAGTCCATTTGTCTCCTGTAATGTAATGCCAGTTGTTGGAAAATAAGGCTAGCTTTCCGCCCAAGGGTGCTTCCAGTTGTTCCCTGGTAGGCGGAAGCAGAGCCAAGTCATTGTGTCTGCCCTGTGGAAGTGGTTGTAGTTGAATCTGTGGCAGTACTTCTCTGGTTGGTAGGTTGCCACTGACGTCCCCTGTAGGCACCCCTAGATTGACTTCTGCCTCTTGGGCGTCTATTTCTGCCTCTCTGTGCTCTGGAGTTGTCTGGAAAGGACCAATTCTTCGAAGGCCAATTTCTGCTAAACCTCGGAGGTTGGACCTGTAAGAAATCCTTGACTGTTTGGACAGATTTTGCTTTTTCTTCCACCTTCTTTAGAACCTCCTGTGCAGGGGAGCCAAACAAACTTTGTTTCTCCATGGGAGCATCTAGGAGTTTTGACTTAACATGGTCTGGCAAGGATTGTTCTTTTAACCAGGCATGTCTTCGAATCACTGTTCCAGTCATAGCTGATCTAAAGGAAGCCTCCAGTGCATCATAGCCACATTTTAAGAAATGATTACTGACCTGCTGAGAGTTATGTACCAAATCCTGAAGGGACTTGCGGTCTATAGGTTCAGGAGAGGACAGTTTTTATTTAGCTGGTCTAACAAAAATTCCTGGTACTGAATCATGTGAAATTGACAGTTTAAGGCCCTGGCCGAAAGAGTAGCAGAAGTATAAACCTTTTTACCCCATCTCTCTAATGCTCTAGATTCCCTTTCAGAGGGAACAGGGTTTTTGGCAGAGGCAGCTGCCACACCTTTAGGGCCCTGTGAAATGGTTTCAGGGTCTGCAACAGGAGCCTTATACAAATGGTAGTGTGTGTCCGGGACCCTGTAATATCTGTCAGGCTTGGCAGGGGCCGGAGGAAGAGAATCAGGGGCAGTACAGGCATCATTATATGCATCATCAACAACTGTTAGTACTGGAGGAATGGCTAAAGGCCTATGCTGTGGTAAGTGTAAAAAAGTCCTTAGCCTTTTCCTTGAATCTGAAAAATCCTGGCCCTGCCATTGGAAGTGTTCCCTCATAGCATGTAAAGTTTCCCCAAAAGAAAATTCTTCAGGAGGAGAAGCAGAAGGAATGGAGTCTTCTGCATCAGAATCCTCATAAGGAGAATATGGGCCTTCCTGATGGTCTAAAATGTCTGAGTCATCCGAGGAATAGTCTGTAGAGACAGGTTCCGGGGGTTCAGTCCTGGGCCTCTTATCTGGAGGAGGCTGAGAGGCCCTGTCTGGGTGAGGTTGGGATCCCCTGATCAAAGAAATGAGATCCTCAGCCAGGCTGAGTATTTGGGAACTAGAGGTAGGCCTATGTGAGGGAGTTTTAGCAGGTAAGGCCTTAGAAGATTTAGCTGCTTTAGCCCTGGAAAAAGCCTTGATAGACATAGAAGCTGGGGGTCTAGCAGCCCCACGTGCAGGGGTAGATATGTCTAAAGGAATAGTGTCTGACAAATCCTGGGTGCCTGCTTCTGTAGCAGTAAATTCGGTAGTAGATTCAGCCATGCTCTGTGAGGACTCGGCTATCGGAGGCATGCTTTCAGCCGAAGGAAGAACCGAGGACTCGGTTTCAGCCGAAACCGAGGCACTCGCGGTTGGCCTAACCGTGGTTTCAGCCGAAACCGCGGACCGCGAGTGTCGGTCCTTTTCCTTGCGCTTTTTAGCTAATTGTGTAGTCGGAGTCTCTGACGACATTTTGTATGCAAAAGCGGGACCAAAAAACTCCTCTGCAAACTCCGACCGACGTCTAACCGTCCGTCGGTTGAAGGAAGCACAGGCTAGACAAGCTGATACGTCGTGGTCTGGGCCTAAGCAAGGAAGGCAGTAAGAGTGGAAATCCTTATGAGGTATTTGTTTCCCACAAGTTAAACAATTATTTACTTTGTCTGACATCGGCTGAGGCAAGAAAGAGTCCCCAACGGGGTACTTAGCTTTTTAGAAGTCTTCGGTAGTAGGAATCTCTGGATCTGACCGACCGGCACTTGCGAACAGCTTCTGCTTCGGGCACCACGCGGCAAGAAAGACTGAGGAAAATGGCGTTGGCTGATGCCTTTATACCCCAGCAGCTGTGACGTCGGGTGAAGTGCGACATCAGCCGAGGCCAGACCCAGACTTTGGAATCCAGCCGACCGAAGGGCTGCCTGAGGCAGGACAACCCATATGTTAGGACTGCAGATGCATCCTTGAAGGACATCATGTGGTAAAGCAAGCATCCATTCTAGAGACCAAAACCTGCACTTGCAGCAACAAGGCCAGACGAGATGACAGATACCTAACCCAATGTATACCCTCTTTTCTGTAACAGACTGCCTTTACCTGTCAAGCAGGGTACTTTGCTAGCTACCTTTAAAACCATTCTGGAAGACTGTATGGGTGATTGCATAATTTTTACCAGGAATATATAGAGAGAGCTTACTTAATGTGAGGTGGGGATGGTGCTGGTTTCCTCATCAGTACTGGGTGATGTGGTTGAGCTTCTTGATGGGCTCTTAGCCACAGTCCCTTTTGTGCCTGTTAAATAAAAATGTGGTGATCTAAAATTAGCATCTGACCCCTTTTCAGCAGAGGAACAGGGAGAGAACCTCCATGGGTAACAAATCTTTCAAGTTCTCAATGTAGTACAAGGCAAATCAGCAAATGTTATCACATGGACACAAAAGAGAGCCTGGAGATCCTTTTCCAAAAAGTAACATTTCAGCTTTACTGTAGCAGGTAAGCTTTTGGGTTTTCAGGCGACAGCCTAGAAGCTTAAATTATGCAAACATCCCAACAGGGAACTATAGATTGAGCTGCAGGACCATTTAGCTAGGAAGAATGACAGCAGTACGATTTGGAATCCTGGGTCCTAAAGTTCTGTGTTTGAACTATTTTGGGTTTATGATTTGCCCTGCATCTTGTGGGAGAGTATGCCAGCATTTGGATACATATGAGATGCAAATGTCCTTCTATTCCAATGTTGCAGTATTCTACATATGGGTTTACCCTTCTTCCTCTCCAGTTGTACTGGCCAGGTTTCCAAACATTTTCAGTCCTTCTAGGTGTGTTGGACGTCTGATATGGCAGCTGGAATGTGGGCCATATGAGTGACATCTGCACGCACCAGCCCTCAGAACTTTTCAGCCGCCAGTCGTAAGCCAGGTGCTCCTGCTTCTCGTGAATGTCGGATAAAAAAAAAACTCAGTTAAGTACCCCGGTGGGGATTCTTTCAGGCCTATCTTATTTATTATCCTGAGGGATGGCATAAACAGCTTCACAGTCCCCACCCCCTCTATAGGAACTGGCACCAATATCCAAAACTACACCAAAACACTATATGAGCATTTATATAGATTCATGGAATCAGGAATACCCAACAGGACTAAATCATCCTTTGCAAGGAAGAGTAAACCTGTCTGGTGAACATCGGCAATAAATAAACTCTATAACAAAAGGAAAAAAATTGCTGTCCAAGACCAAGAAGGAGCAGGTGCCCAATTGGAAGCAATCTCTCCTTAGCTGAAACAAGCAAATAAGAGCACTAGTGAAATCCTCCAAAGCAAACTTTGAGCCCAAATTGGCCACATATACTAGAGGCAATCATAAGACCTTCTTCACATATGTCTGCAACCTCAAAGGAAGCACCCAGATCTGTTCAGAACTGGTGGTCAAGGACACCGCATATACAAATACCGTAGATAAAGCAAACTTGCTGGCTGACAGATTCAGTGAAAACTTCACCCCTCTGCCCCCATCAGTAAATCAGAACATCCCCAGTACCTGCCCTGTTCCCTTATATCTAGAGAACAGTTCATCACTGCTCTCTCAAAGGCAAAAAATACAGCCTCCATAGACCAGATAACATACCAGGTTGCATCCTACATGAACTCGGGCAGGAACTTGCAGCACCATTAGGCACCCTTTTCAACCAAAGCCTGTGTACTGGCTTGATCCCAGCTGAGTGGAGGACAGCCACTGTCATCCCTTTGCATAAAGGTGGAGCGTCCACCGAGATAGGAAATTATAGACCCATCAGCCCCACCAGCCTGTTCTGAAAGGTCATAGAACAGATTATCATGGACCTCATTAACAAGGACGCTGGCAACCTCTAAACACTCAGTCCCACACAGTTTGGCTTTGTGAAGGGGAGGTCATGTCTGCTAAATTTAGTCGACTTCTTTGAGACAGTCACCAAAGCCTTGGGTGAGGGGAAGACTGCGCACACCGTCTACCTTGACCTAGCCAAAGCCTTTGACACTATTTTCCACTCACACATAATAAACTCTCTCAATTAGGCATCAATCCATATGCTAACAGATGGGTAGCAAACTAGCTCAGTGATGAAACCCACCTAGTCAAAATAGGGGAAGCCACCTCAAGCAGTAGACTCGTAACAAGTGGCATACCCCAAGGTTCAGTCTTGGGACCTCTGTTATTTGGGATATACTTTGCTGAGGTGTAGGCAAAAAACAGTGGGTTATGGCTGACCAAGTTTGCAAATGACTGCAAGCTGGGTGCTGTCATCAATTCCCCTAGTGATGTGGAAATCCTCCAAGAAGGTCTCACTCAGACAAATGACTAGTGCCAGAAACATGGCCTCAAGCTGAATACCAAAAAATGCATCATCATCCCCTTTGGGGAGAGTGACGCCCCTACAAATTATCACATTAATAACAATGTCCTAAGCACACAATCAGTTGTGAGGGCTTTGGGCACCCAGGTTGATAGCAACCTGACTTTTGACCACCATGTTGCTTCTGTTGTACTAAAAGCCTTCTACATGGCCCACCTCATAAGTAAAGGTATCTCATCCAGGGACACTGAAGTCATAACATCCCTGTATTCTTCTCTTATAAGGCCCATTATTGAGTAGAACTCCCCTTCTGGCATGTACCTCACAGAGCACATGCACCAGCTGGAGAGACCACAGAGATTCCTCACCAGGAGAATTCAGGGTTTGAAACATTTACCACACACAGGCTAAAAGCCCTGTCCCTCTACTCAGTTTCATACAGACTCCGCAGAGGTGACCTCTGGCATGCAAGGTGATCACAGACCCCACTTTGATGGGACTGCTGCATATCTGCCTCTAACTCTCACGCGTGACCTCAACATTGTCTGCGACATCAACAGGACTGGTTGGCGGGACAGATTTGTGTCCCAGAGACTCCTCCATCTATGGAATAGACTCCCTCTCCATGTCAAGCAGAGTACCTTTTTACCCCTTTTTAAGTGCAACCTGGATAACTGGATGGGAAACAGAAAATACACCCCTGGGATTCTACCTGTATCCAAGCTGGACAGGGGCATCAGGTGCTGACGTGTCTAAACATGGGCTAAACTCTTGGCTAGGCTTATAAGGGCCTCAGGGCCTGGCCTAATGTGAACTGGCAGAATACCCATAGGGCTCCACAGCACCCCCCCTCACGTACAACACTCAGTGCTCCCATGTTCCAATACACAGAGGGCTCCACAGCACCCCCCATACAACACTCAGTGCTCCCATGTTCTCCTCTCCCATCCTGGCCTACCTACACCATGCAGATTTGCATTTTCTTTCCATTCTGTTTGCCTTATTCTTCATTTTTTCCCGGCATTAATCATTAAACACACCTTACATGAAGAGCTGCACTCTGACAACTACGGAGGAAATAAGTGCATTAAGCTGAGGCGCTGGGAGATGCTTGGCCCCCAGAAGTAATAGTGGTTCTAAATACTCCGAGATGTGTTTTCAAGTTTTTTAAACTTTGTCCCTCAATGATAACCTAAAGAAACTCATGATTAAGAAAGAAATTCCAGTGTTTTTTTATATCCTTTCAACACACTCTAAGTAAACAATATAAGACCGTATGTGTGAAGGAAATAACTAGTCAGGGGGTGGCAGGCTGCTAGGCCCTCAGAAGCAATGGGAGTTATAGATGGTCAGATTTTTGTTTTAAACAACCTTTTTCATCCAATGATGGCCTGAAAAAAATCATGATTACGGAAAGAAATGCAGTTAGTCTTTCAACACACCCCAAATGACCACGACTAAACTCTAAAAGGGTTGGGAGGGTGGCCTAATGGTTAAGGTGTTTGCTTTACAAACACAAGATGCAGGGTTCGAGTCTCACAAGGGATAATTGGCTAGGTTTAAAATGGCTCGCAAGAGCAGTTAACTTAGTACTAACCTATGAACCTAATAACTCTGGAAGAAATAACATTAACTTGGGTGCCTGGGGGAAGCCCTTTCACCACATGATAAGGAAAGTTGAGGGGTCTGAGTAGTGCTGGTCACATCAATGTTTAGGACACCTCATGTTTCAGTTTCTTTTGAATCCTCCCCTGACATTTATAGCTTTTTGGAATCATTTGGCTATTTCACGTGTGAGAAAAGGAAAACAGTATGTTTGCAACCAACGATTGAATGACACTTTCGAATTCCTTAGCATTGGATTCGTCACTTCTTTGGACTTTGGTTTATTGCTTATCTTGGTGGTGTTTGTGGATTCCTTTGGGGCCTACGCAACACATGTATAAACGAGCAGTGGTCGTTTCCAGGACCACACACCCCAGGTTTGATATGGCTTGAATATATGTAACAAAGGGTTGGTGTAGTGTTTTATTGAAGCAAGAGGTTATATTGGACTGTTTGGAAATTTGAAATGTTTGCTTGAACCATTGAGAGCTTCAGTCGCATTTTTCCACTCTACAAAACAACTGGTGGGTAAAACTACAGATTTCTATGCTGTTAGATGACCTTAACGTAATTGGAGGTATTTCAGGCTGTCGTATATTCTGGATCAGCACAAAGGGTCAAAAACTGTTTGATCTTCTATAAAGCGGGGTTGGTGCTGTGTTTTATAGAACAAAGTGGTTACATCGGATTGCTTGGCAATTTCAATTGTCTGTTTAAATAACTGGGTGCTTCAGTCGAACTCTCGCCATTTTCATATAACAACTGGTTGGGGAACTATGAATGTCCATGCTTAATGTAACTGGAGGAACATTACATGGTGGTGGATTTCAGACTAGCACAAAGAGCAAGATTTGTATGTTTCGGACACTAGTGACTTTTGGTTTATATTGATCGTTTTGTTTACAACAACGGAAAGCTGGCGATCAGTTGGTACATCAGACTGTGTAGAGCTTTTTTTGGCGAACAAGATACAAAGCTGTTGGTGGGATGATACAGCTTGTTTGGGACTATTAATACTTATCAATATATGTTTTTCCAACTTTACTATATGTACATGTCATTTTATATTTGTAGGATGCATATTTAACAACTTTCGGCATCTCTTATGTCAAGGACTGCCCACCACTATCGGGAATACCCTTCTTGTGCCAGATCATTTTTTCCCCATACTATGTCATCTCTCTATTGTGTTGGTCACAAATAATATTTCTCTGTGTGCATATACATATATTATGATTTGTAGCATGCTTTTCTGGGGGCCAAGTATACTATTTTAAACCATTACTATTATTTTTTTGAATACGTATTTTTAATACTGTTTTCACAAATATAAGTACAATACATTTTACCATTTAGGTATTATAGTATTGGTGTACGTCTTGTCTATTTGTTATTATAGGCATTATTACCATTGTCTGTTATTTATACAAACATATTAGTCTTGGATATACCTTATCAGTTCTTACCCTGGGCTCTGACGGTTTTTGCAAGTATTATTGTGGAGCAGTTGCAGGCCTTATAATTCATTTTGGTCACTCAGTGTTTTGGTGTCGATGGTTATCTAACATCATATTGACTTTGGCCATTTATTGGGCCTATCTACACACTCGCAATGTTCCTGATGTTTGTATTATAGACCTACATCATAAGAGCTCATCAACCCTAAATTCAAAATGGAATATACTGCATATACAGATTCTGTTTTCTGTTTTAACATATGACATCTTTTCTTGCGGTGCTGGCTCTGTATATTTTCCCTCTTTTTACAATAATTTTTTGATACACAGTTGGGAATCTTGATGTGATACAGGGGCTGATACCCATTTTCACTACATATTATTATTGAACATTGATTCTCTATTACAGTGTTTTATCTTGGCTTGTGGTCTCTGTCTTTTGGCTTATATCATATATTTGGCATGGACCTAGACAGTATCTTAACTGGATTGTGTGCCGATCGGGAGGATATTGGGGTATTTGGTATCCATGCCTCACCAGGCAGAAATTCCAATGAATCAGGGGAACAATCAGCCATGAATTGTGAATTGGCATTTAATTCCCTTTCTAAGGGTCTTAAAAACCTAAGATCAAACATATGGCACCTACATCTGTTCCGGGCATATCTTCATAAAAACATAGCCCCTAGGGGTCTCAGAATTCGGCTACAACCATTGGTTGGCAGACAAGAAGACAGATTATCTAATGAGTGGCGTGAAGCCTTACACAAAGGGTCCATGCTTTTTGTCAACATACTGGCCCAATATTATGAACGTATGATTGATACTAACCTCCAGGAAGTCAAAACTATGTGTTTAGATTGCAAAAGATTTGAGTCTCAATCTACATTTCAAGACTCTATTAACAAATTATCACAGGAACTCACAAACCATGATAAAATTACTAAAGATAGAAAAATAAAAAAGTTTAAAAGAGATTATATGGACTACCAAAGGGGGCGTCCTTTTGACTCCCAGAGAACAGTGAGATTTATGGTTACCAGTTCTGGTTCTACATCTAATGTTCCCAGTAACAATTTTAACAAAAAAAGACCACGGTCCATTTTGATAAACAGGGATCAAACCAGCGCCAGCACATCAGGGGAGGATTCCTCATGTACTGATTATGATAGTTCCAGTAACAAGGATTCACCACATAGAAAAAATCCAATAGCGCAATCCCTTTAGACATGGTCCCAGGCGTAGGGGTGGACGCAAACATAAAAGTGGCAAACATGCCCAATTCCCTCGAGGGATTGATCCAGAATTTTCTAACCTAAATCAGGGGGTCAATCAAAATGTTTTGAATTTGGCTAAAGAAACATTGTACAGCATTTACAACTTCTGAATAAAGGTTTAGGTTTTATCCCTGGGTTTTTTTGCAATGAATATAGCACTGTCACTGATGTCATGAGCTTCTGTCGTAACCTGAATCTGAAATTGTTTTTTGCAGATAGTGACTCTCAAAGAACTGAGGAGTTTAGATTTATTCAGTCTGATTTTCAACCACCTATGCACAAACATGTTTCTGTTTTTATGCAAGCGGTCCTTAGGGACCTACACTTTGAACATAGGGAATATGACATAATGAGATCTAATCTTTCCACACAGGAAACTACTGCTCTTAATGAGCTAAGGGAGAATCAAAATATTGCCATCCTTCCAGCAGACAAGGGGGGAGCCGTGGTTGTGATGGATATGAGTTCATATTTGAATGAGGGTCAATCTCAACTGTCTGATAAAAGATGCTATATGTATATGGCCTATGATCCTACCACTCATTTCAAACAGGAAATAGACACTTTTCTTAATCTTGCCCTTGAGGAGGGCATCATAACCAAAAATTGTGTTTTTCAGTTAACTGTCAAGGATCCTCAGAAACAAATCTTATATTTACTTCCAAAAATACATAAGTCCATTACAAATCCTCCGGGCAGACCGATTGTATCAGGAATTGGATCCTTGACGGAGCCTTTATCTGCCTTTCTTACTCAATATCTCAAACCACTGTTGTGTTTTGTCAGGGCCAGATTGCAGGACACGACCCAATTTCTACAGATTATACAGGATTGTCAACTTGAGCCTGGGTGGCTCATGTGCTCATTGGATGTTAAGGCCCTATATACTATATACTAGTATTCCACACTGGGCTGGCCTACAGGCCCTACAATATTGGTTAGACAGGGCTGCTTTATACTCCCCTGGGTTCAATACACCGCTTATCTGTATGACGGAACATGTCCTCAATAAGAATGTCTTTTATTTTCAAGGGCAATGCTATTGGCAATTGCAGGGTACGGCGATGGGAGCATCTTTTGCTCCCATTTATGCCAATTTATTCATGGCATTCTTTGAGGAATACATAATCTATGATCCACTACACAATATCTGTCTGGTGGAAATAGATATTTGGCGCAGGTACTTGGATGATTGCTGGATGGTGTGGCGGGCAGATGTCAGGTATTTACAGGAATTCATTGAATACCTCAATCAAAATGTATGGGGAATTGAGTTTATGGTAACACGCGATCTTCAAAGCATTAATTTTTTGGATGTTACCGTTACCAGAAACACAGACCATATGTTGAACACGAGATCTTATCGCAAATACCCTCAATACAACACTTTGTTGCATGCCTCTAGCATGCACCCAGGCCACACCATCCGCAAAATCCCTAAGTCCCAATTTATGCGTATCAAATGCCTGAGCTCGACACAGGGTGATTTTGATAGGGATGGCTTGGATCTTTATCATAGGTTTGCCAATAGGAGTTACGGACATCAAGACATTCTTAATGCCTGGAATTGGACTAATAACATGGAGAGAAAAACTTTGTTACAATATCAATCTCAAACCAGGGATTGCTCTATGAATATCATTCGGTTTGTCACCACCTTTGGCAGAAATTCCAACGCTATCAAGGGTATCATTAATAGACATTGGAATATTCTCATGGCCAATGAATATTTGAGAACAATATTGGATCCACAATGCCATTTCTCCTACAGGAGAGGCAGAACTCTTGGCTCTCTCTTTTCACATTTCAAACATATAGAAAGTGGGGGAGCGATACACCAACAATTGACTATGTCAGGGGATGTACTAGTGGGTACATTTCCTTGTGGCCATTGTGGTTCATGTAAACAAGTCAATAAAAGTAAGGAATTTACAAGTCGCAATACCAGTAAAGTGTATCAATGCAGAATATTTGGCAACTGTAGCAGCAGTTGGGTGGTCTATCTGGCAACATGTCGGTGTCAAGCTTTTTATGTAGGTCAAACCTCTGGACCACTCAGAACACGCATCAACAAACATAGATCAGACATTAAAACTAGGAAGGAAACCAATGCCTTATATAGGCACAATTTGAAACATCCTGAAGCACAATTTTCTTTTGTAATTATAGATAGAATTCTGGGAGACCGTAGCAATCCCCAAGGATGGCACAAAATACTTACTCATAAGGAACAACATTGGATCACTACATTGGGTGCCTTATTCCCTCCTGGACTAAATGACCATTTGTAAATATGAGGATGTAGGTTGGTACATTTTATGTTTTGTGTTCATACACATTGATTTATATATCTCATTTATATCATGAATGATTATGAATATTGGTTTATAGTAATCTGTTTGCCTCTATCTCTCATATTTTTTTATAGTTTTTCTAATGTGTCATATAGGATCCGATTAAGGACAGCCAAAGGCATATCGACATATCTGATGTGATAACAGCTGAAGGAATTATATTGGAACATTGGACTAAGCATGGATTTTCGAATTCGGCTACATCATCAATTGCTAACCACATGTTTTCTGTTGGAACACTCATTGCACTTTTTTTCATGCTTTGGATGTGATGCTCTTTATGGTTATGACAGCATGCATGATATATGTTCTTAGCATAACTACACTATAAGTAATATTATTTACATTTATATTATATAATTCAATGTGTGGGGGTCAGGTCATAACATATTTTATTATTTTTTATTTCTCAATTTTCAATGATGTACCTATTTTTATGTCATATTTGCTACATATTGTCAAGTTATGATTGCATTTACTATCATGCATAACTTCAGTTTATATTTTGGGTTCTTCCTCTTTAAATATATACTGGTTGCATTTTCCATCTGTCTCACAGGTGGGGTGTGTCTATAAATGGATTGAATTTTTGGTGAATTGCTCATACACTGAAGAAGGCATTGGTTGCCAAAACCGGTCTGTCTAATAAAGGGTTATTATTTAGCCATCTATATGTATTTGACCTAATTATTTTCTTTTTGCTACTTCTGGATCGCATATTGCTGGCCTTTTGTGGTTTACTTGGAAGCCCTTTCACCACATGATAAGGAAAGTTGAGGGGTCTGAGTAGTGCTGGTCACATCAATGTTTAGGACACCTCATGTTTCAGTTTCGTTTGGCAAGCTTCTGTTGCACACTACCCCAGGCACTCTGTTGCAGCCCTTCTGATTCTAGCTCTGACTTCCACATTCACACTTACTTGATAACCCCTGCCAGATACCTGAAACTGTTAACCTGTTCTACTACTTTCCCTTACAAACATACATACATACAAATATTCCAAGCACCGGCATTACTGCCCTTCTAGCTTGCCAATATACCAAACACTTGTTCCCATAATAAGTGTCCAGGCTGTTCTTAAAAATATCTAAACTAGTACTTGCTTTAATGTAATCTGGTAGTCTGTTCCATGCGTCAGCTGATCTCTCAGAGAACCAATTAGTACACTTCTCATTCCTATACAATCTTCTACACAGGATGATTTCCCACTACTTTTTGATAACCCCAAACATTCCCAGAGGTAGTTGTCTCTAAATGCCCCATATACCTGAATAAGATCTCCTGTTAGATATCTATAAGAGACACTGCACAAATTCATATATTTTAGTCTTTCATAATAACTTAAATGTTCACATCCATGGATGTCCTTGGTATATTTACACTATACTTTTTCTAGTTTAATCATAGTTATTTTCTTATAAGGTTTCCATATTGTTATTCCATGCTCAAGTTTGGGTTTTAAGTAACTATCAAACAATGTCATCATTTTTGATTTCCTAGACTTTATATTTTTATACAACCTATAAAGTTCTATAACTATCACCCAATTGGTTGATATGTTTAGAAAAACTCAAAGGTGGAGCTATCCATATACCCAGGTCATTAAATGAGCCCACAGTTTCCATCACTGTGTGGTGTATTAAATAGTCACCTTTCAGTTTATGTCTCCCAAATCTCATATGCTTAGTTTTTGATGTATTTATCAGCATATTATTCTGCTTTGCTTAAATTGTCAATTTAGTCAAGTTCTTTGCAGACGTGCCTTATCTGTAACATGTAATCATGTTACATGAAAGAGTAAGGTTTGTAAGATACAATCTAAACAAGTATGAGCCTAGGACAGAGCCCTGTGAGACACCCTGACAATAACCAAGAATTTCACCTGTCCAATTGGTGTATGATACTTGCCATGTCCTATTTGTAAGCCATGCAGCTATTCATCTTATCAAGAGTAGATTGATACCTGGTTGTTCTAATTTATTGATCAGTGTTTTGTGTATGACCTTGTCAAATGCTAAAGTTAACTCTATATAAATTACATCACAGCACGATTTTTCATTCATATCTATTATATTGTTATAGAACATCATGTTACAGATGTTAATACATCTATTATCAAAATATGCATGCTGTTAAATGGTTTCAAGGCCCAAACTATTCAATTCTGACAACTTATCCAATAATAGTGTCTCCCATTATTTTTCCACAACATGAAAGTAGACTTAAGGGTCTATACAATTCTGGGTTTGACCTACTTTTCTTTCCCTTAAAAACAGGTTTAATAAGTGCATGTCTCCAATCTTGAGAAATCTCCCCATATTTATATGACCTAGTAAATAATAGATATATAAAGGTATCTCCCTTTTTTAATTTCTCCTAATCTTTTCGGTTTCTAATACCATAAAGGGAATGGACCCCATTCCTAAGTCAAAGTACAATTAAAGTTCATGAAATTAGTACTGTTTCACTCTTTGATGTCAGCCAGAAGTGTCCTTCGCGGCACCTGCAATGTGCCCAGTAATGACTACTTCTGCAATTCATATGGAGTTACATGTATTGGTAACATATCTAAATATGACTGTAGATTTGTTTTTATAAGACCTATTGCTCCTACTACTAGTGGGACTGTCTGGGTATCTTTCTTCCACAGTTCTCGTTTTTGCCTGCAGATCCTGATATTTTGTGAGGGACTGTCTGGGTATCTTTTTTCCACAGTTCTCATTTTTGCCTGCAAATCCTGATATTTTATGACTTTGTGTCTCTCTGTACGCAAGATACTGCAGTCACTGGGGGTGGGGATTTCAATGATCAATGCTACTTTTGTCTTCTTTTCATGGACCACTATATCCGTTTTTCTAGCACTTATCTTTGGAACTGTTGCTAATGGATGATCCCATGTGATGCAAACTTCATTTTCTATTATGCTTTGTGGCTCATGCTTCCAGTGTTTTTCAGCCACTTCAGTACCATAATGATTGTTCCACAGTGCAACAATCTTGCCACATTATTATGCCTTTCAGTATACAGTCCTTCTGCCATTAGTATGTCACAACCAGCAACAAGGGGTGTGACTGTTTCCAATTTGGTTTTACAAAACCTACATTTGTCTGTTTCTCCCCCATGTTCAATGGACTTTATAAACCAATGTGTATGCAGCCCTCTATCTTGGGCTGCCAATATTAACCATTCATACGTTCATTCCTGATCAACAAGAGGTTCTTCCAGAAGTTTTCTATACTTGCAATTATATTTATGCATTTTCCACATTTCTTGCCTTCTCATCTGGTCCTTAACCTTATATTCTCTTTTGATTTTTGGCACATTCAGTTGCTGCCTGATTTTTATCTACTTCTCGTTTGATTTCCATTCCTGCTTGATGCCGATATGCTTCTGCTAGATTAAGCACAGAAGTAATTTCAGATTTATTCTCCTCATATTTCAAAACTTTTACTATGTTTGGGTTTTGTGAGGTCATCAGATATTTGTGGAGTCCCACAATTGCAGATCTATACATGTAATTAACTTCAAGGAGGCCCATCCCTCTTCGGAACGGGGAATATATGATCTTGGTATACACTGATTTTAATAAATCATTTGGTGAGCCTGAAACATCCTTCTTGTTTTCCTATCTAATCTATCCAACATGTTTTGGGGCCTGTCAATCCCTCCAAAACTGTCTGTTAGGACAGGAAGTGCAAAATGGTTTACAGCTTGTATTTTGTTCCTAGATGTCAACACTGTTTTCAGGATTAATTTAAGTCTTCTAAATTATTCCTTACTAAGTTTTATTTGCATTCGTTCATGTTTTATTATTGATCCTTCATCAATTCTCAAATATTTGTACACTCCCTCTTACTCAAGTTCTGTTATATCACATTCTTGTCCCAAACTGATATTTTCCTGCTGCTGCAGTTTTCCTGCTTTAAAGGTCACTTTTGCACATTTACCAAGACCAAATGACATGTTTCATGGCCACTGTAGTGTTGTCAATCAGTGTAGGGTGTATATTACACATTTCTAAGCATTTTTTTAAATTCATGAATGTGGGATACTATCAAATGATTTTTTGTAGTCAATACATGCTATACTTAGATTCTTCCCCTTTTTACAATTCTCCATTATGACTTTAACAACAAATGATCCTTTGTTCCATATGACTTTCTTTTTTTTGCCCTTTTGTTCTACTCCCATAACTGCGTTTTCTTCTAAATGACTATAAACTCAGTCAGCATCAATTCCTATGAAGAGTTTATACATTGTCAGAAAGCAAGTTATTAGTCTATAATTTTTAGGGTAGCTTGCAGGTTCATAGGTTCATACTAGGCTATCTGCCCTAGGGCATTTATAAGCCTAGCCAGAGTGTGTTTGGCTTTCGCCACCCATTTTAAATTAATTTTGCTATGCTCTTTTTCGAGGTTAGTATACTGTGCCTCTGTCTAACAGTGACACAGAAGTGATACCCGGGGTAAACCTACAATCTCCCATCCACTCATCAAGATTCCTCTTGAAGAGAGTCAATGAGGGACTCTGCCTAACCTGGACTGGGATTTTATTCCAGAGTGAAGGGAGCCTCTGGGTTATGAATCTGTCCCTCCAGCATGTCCTATTTATTTCAGTGCTGAGGTTCAAGTCTCTCGAGCGCGTAGCTCGATGGGATTTGGATTTTCTGAGGTGCAGCATGTCCATTAATTCCGGGCTAGACATGGCTTTATACGTCAGGCACAGATCACCTCTGAGCAGGTGTTATGCCACTGAGTAGAGCTGGAGTTTCTTTAACCGGGCAGAATATGGCATCTGTTTGAGCCCTTTGATCCTCTTGGTGAGGTACTTTTGGGGTCTTTCCAGTTGCTGCAAGCGTCTGGTAAGGTACATCCCAAAAGGGGCATTGTACTCAACTATGGGCCTGATGAGGGATGAGTAAAGAGGTACGATGACCTCCCCTGATCTAGATGTGAATCCCTTCATGATTAGGTGGGCTATATAAAATGTTTTTCTAACCACTTTGGCCATGTGGTTGTCAAATGAGAGATTGCTATCAACTTGGGTCCCCAGGTCCCTAATTACTTCTTCTGTACTTAATGGATTACCACCTATGTGGTAATTTGTGGGCACTTTGTTTTTGCCAAAGGGGATGACTATACACTTTTTGGGGTTTAGCTTGAGGCCATGGCTCTGGCACCAGTTGTCTGTTTCTATGAGGCCCTTTTGGAGGATGCTTGTGTCGGCTGGAGAGTCAATTATGGCGCCCAGTTTGCAGTCATCTGCGAACTTGGTCAGCCACAGTCCTTCATGTTGGCCTGTACCTCCAAGAAATATATACCGAACAAGAGAGGTCCCAGGACTGAGCCTTGTGGGACGCCACTTGTAACTGGTTTGGAGTCTGACATGGCTCCAGCAATTCTAACCATGTGGGTTCTGTCCTTGAGCCAGTTTGCAACCCATCTAGTTACATAGGGGTTTATATTTAAGTGGGGTATTGTATCGAAGGCTTTTGCGAGGTCCAGGTAGGCTGTGTGGACCACCTTCCCCTCGTCAATGGCCTTGGTGACTGTTTCAAAGAAATCGACCAGGTTTAAGAGGCAGGATCTGCCCTTAACAAAGCCAAACTGGGTAGGATCCAGTGTCTGTAGGTCCCCAATATCTTCATTTATGAGGTCCAAGATGATCCTTTCCATAGCTTTGCAGACCAAGCTAGTCAGGCTTATGGGGCGATAGTTTCCAGGATCCGTTGAGGCACCACCTTTGTGGAGAGGGACCACTGTTGCTGTACACCACTCTTTGGGTACATATCCTGTAGTAAGGCTGAGATTGAACAATAGTTTTATGCTTGGGTTTAGCTCTTCTTGGAGTTCATGTAGGACGCAGCCCGGGACACCGTCTGGTCCCATTGATGCTGTGTTTTTTGCTTTGGAGAGGGCGGCTCTTACCTGAGCATCTGAGATGTCAGCGGGGCAGCACTCTGCTGGGATAGATATTTACCCTTTTGGTGGGGAGGGGGGGGAGAAGTTTGCGCTGAACCTGTCAGCTAGGATGTTGGCAATGTTTGTGGGTTCGGTGTATTTTTTGTCATTTTGGACTAATTCTGAGCATATCTGGGATTTCCCACCCAGGTTCCTAACATAACTAAAGAAAGCCTTGTGATTATCCTTAGTGTCCTGTGCAATTTTTCTCTCGAAGCTGGCCTTAGATGATTTTATGAGTGCCCGTAGTTTTTGGCTAATACTGATCAGAGATGCCTTCCCTTTTTGGGATTTTGCTCTATCATGTAGTAGCTTCCTCCTTCTATTGTATAGTTTGTTTATGGCTGGGGTCCACCAGATAGGACGTCTGCCTTTGGAGGATTGGGTCTTGGTTTTATTTGGGATTGCATGATCCATGCATTCCTGAAGGTGTTCATAGAATGCGTTTATAAAGGATTCTGCGGTCTGGGCTGTATTTTCCACAGGCCCGGGGGCTTTGAAGGATTCCACCTCAGTTTTGAGGAGTGTGAAATTTGCTTTAGAGAAGTTTTTCACTGTGGTTTTCTGGGCAGGGGTGGGGTCGGGATGTGAATATCCAGTGAGATTAGTTTATGGTCT
Source organism: Protopterus annectens (assembly GCF_019279795.1). Taxonomy (NCBI): domain Eukaryota; kingdom Metazoa; phylum Chordata; order Ceratodontiformes; family Protopteridae; genus Protopterus; species Protopterus annectens. Next base: position 953,883,781 of record NC_056733.1, on the reverse strand, counting down.
GATCTTACCAGTGAGGGATACACTTCTGGTCTGGAGCATAGAGTCCCCATGTTGGTGATGATCAGGTCCAGTATGTTTTCCCCTCTTGTGGGAGTGGTAACAAGTTGTTCCATAGCATTTGAGTTTATAAATTCTAGGAACCTTTGGGCTAGGGTGTTGGAGCTAGAGTAATGTTCCCAGTCTATGTTTGGGTAGTTGAAGTCAACCAATATAATGGTGTTTGGAGAGACCTTCATATTTGCCAGTGTTCTCAGGAAGGCTGAGTGGGGTTCCTGGGTTTGGGAGGGTGGTCTGTAGCAGGCTATAAACTGGAAGGCAGTTTTACCCACTGTTAGTTGCACATGAATAGTCTCTGATGCTTCGTGCTGTGCCACCAACCTGGAGGTGTGGGTATCTTTGACGAATATTGATACTCCCCCTCCTTTTGTGGTTCGGTCCAAGTTTTGGAGCCGAAAAGCATGGTATGAGGTATAACCTGGTAGTGCTGGGGTGCTCTCGGGAGCCTTGAACCAGGTTTCTGTTACTGCACAGATATCGATGTTCTCCATGCTAAGTAGAGTTTCGAAAAGTCGTGCATCTTGAGGTTTAGACTTCTGGCATTGAGTAGCATTACTCTTAGTTTCTTATCCCTTGTGATACCTATGGAGGTGGGTTTGTCTTTTGAGCCTTGCCTAAAAAAGGCACTATGGGGGTAGCAAGAGCCTTTGCCAATATCCGAAAGCCCAGGGGTGACAGGTGCAAGCCGTCCCTAGCGAAGCATCATGGCTTGTCGAGCATGTCATCCCAGGCTGACAGGCATTGGATCCCCTTTGAATGACACCAATACTTAAGCCAGTTGTTGAAATTGATCATCTTGTCTTCATATTGTGGCATCATTCTTGGAAAGGGTAAGATGCTACTCAAGGTCAGGGTCATACCGGCCTGGGCTACATGCTCAGAGAGCTCCTCTATGTCTCTTTTCATGTAGTCCAGGGAGGTACGTCTCAGGTCATTCACACCAGCATGGACAATGACTGAATCATATTTGTACTTGCCTTGGAGTGACCGGAGTGCTTGTGTTATGTGGCAGATCCTAGCACCCGACAGGCACCTCACCGTGACCTTCTCCTTGTTCAGCCTGGTGAGCGGGACGTCAGTGTGCCTGACGATAGAGTCACCTATTACAAGTGCATCAGGTGTGTTGTTTAGCCTTAAGGGCTGTGACTGTTCAGCACACTGGCTTTGTGAGCTATGTGTTGCACTTGTCTTGTTTTGGGGTAGCGGTTGCTTGGGTGTCTGCTTTGAAGGTCTCTGCTGCTTAGACAGATTTTTATTTAGAGCCTCCGAGTATGTTTTTGTGTGTTTATGCATTTGGTTTGCTGTCATGATAGGTCTATGTGAGACTGGAATTGTAGTGAGTGTGGTTTCCTTCTCCTCCTGACTGGTTACACCAGTAATGAGTTGAGAGAGCTTAGCCTCCAGTTTGGCTATATGGTTGCATCTCTCACATGTGTTGGAATTTGTTGGGAGGAGGAGAGGGTTGTCTGTGTACATGAGGCAGTTGTAACATTGCCTCAAGATTCCCAGATTCACCAGCTGGACCGGAGAGGAGATTGACAACTGACCTTTGGACATGCTAGAATAGTATTGGGAATTCCTTTATAATTGAAAAAAGGGCCAATGGGGAACAAGGTACTCAAGGGGAGTTTGTGAGGGTGTAGTGCTTTTAATTTTTTAGTGCTGACTTAGTGAGCAAGTGCCAGGTAACTTAAATGCAATGTGTTACAGGTAACTTAAATGCAAAAATGACAAACAGTAACTTTCTTTCAAGTGAAACAAGGAAATAAGTACAGTAAGCAATGCAGATATCACTAGGGATCCACAGAAGCACTGAAAAGCCACATTTTAGGTGGAATTAGCATTTCAGGGAAATAACAAGCAAACAAACAACAAGCATACAAACAAAGCTAGATTCAGCAGGCCTGGATCTAGTCTATGCTACAGCAAACAAGGTGTACCAATTTCAGTAAGAAACAGTTCAAATATGCAGGCACTATAAGTCTTTAATCAGAAATTCCCAGCTCAGAAGGGCAGAGTCCAGCCTCTCCTCCCACAAGAGTGCAGACCATGAACCTTCTTAATGTAAAATAACTGGCCTGAAAACCAAGTGCTTAAACCAGAACTAATACACTTTTAGAATAACAGACACTGAGCCCTCAATCAGCAGTTCCCAAATTAGAAGGATGTAAGCTACCTGTCCTGCCACCACAGTGCAGGCCACAAACCTTCCTAATGTAAAACAACTGGTCTGAAGCCGAAGTGATTAATCCAAAAGACTTAGAATGATAGCTACACTTTAATCAAGTTACTACCAAGCAGTAATAAATATAACTGAATACTTTAAAGAATGCCTGGATTAGTGCTCAAGTTATACAAACAAAGCTAGATTCAGCAGGCCTAGATCTAGTCTATGCTACAGCAAACAAGGTGTACCAATTTCAGTAAGAAGTGGTTCAAATATGCAGGCACTATAAGCCTTTAACCAGAAATTCCCAGCTCAGAAGGGCAGAGTCCAGCCTCTCCTCCCACAAGAATGCAGGCCACGAACCCTCTTAATGTAAAATAACTGGCCTGAAACCCAAGTGCTTAAACCAGAATTAATAATACACTTTTAGAATAACAGACAGTGAGCCCTCAATCAGCAGTTCCCAACTTAGAAGGATGTAAGCTACCTGTTCTGCCACTACATGCAGACCACAAACCTTCTTAATGTAAAACAACTGGTCTGAAGCCCAAGTGCTTAAACTAAAAGGCTTAGAATGAGTTACACCAAGCAGTAATAAATACAACTGAGTACTTTTAAGATGACACAAAAGCAAAATAAAGTAGGAAGAAACACAAATACAGTAAAAGCAGATATATATATTTTTTTTAAGTGGAAAGAGAGAAAGGAAAGAGAGAAAGGAGTAGCAGAAACTAAGCTGATTGGCCTTCTCAAATGTTCTCCCTGTACAGGGTAGAATGAGGTAATGACACTAGACTGGGAAGAGGGTCCCAGATCAAATTTACACTAGGGGCGGGCAACTGCAAAGCCACCAACTATAAAAACACTATACCAGCAGGGAGGGAGTGTGGGAAACAAACTGCAGAAATGTTTTACAGCTGAAAAGCAGCAGTCAGCCTTTAAATGAAAGTTTTAAACAGCTAAAGGAGCCTCTAGAAAAAAAGAGTTTAACTGCAACAAGTTATCAGAAACAAACAACCCAACAGATGCTTACGTTTTGGGGCCTGCCAATCACTCCAAAACTGTCTGTTAGGACAGGAAGTGCAAACTGGTTTACAGCTTGGATTTTGTTCCTAGATGTCAACACTGTTTTCAGGATTAATTTAAGTCTTCTAAAGTATTTCTTACTAAGTTTTATTTGCATTTGTTCATGTTTTATTATTGATCCTTCATCAATTCTCAAATATTTGTACACTCCCTCTTACTCAAGTTCTTTTATATCACATTCTTGTCCCAAACTGATATTTTCCTGCTTTAAAGGTCGCTTTTGCACATTTACCAAGACCAAATGACATGTTTCATGGTCACTGTAATGTTGTTGATCAGTGTAGGTTGTATATTACACATTTTTAAGCATTTTTTTAATTCATGAATGTGGGATACTATCAAATGATTTTTTGTAGTCAATCCATGCTTTACTTAGATTCTTCCCCTTTTTACAATTCTCCACTATGACTTTAACAACAAATGATCCTTTGTTCCATATGACTTTTTTTTTTTTGCCCTTTTGTTCTACTCCCATAACTGCATTTTCTTCTAAATGACTATAAACTCAGTCAGCATCAATTCCCATGAATAGTTTATACATTGTCGGAAAGCAAGTTATTGGTCTATAATTTTTAGGGTAGCTTGCAGGTTCACTCTTAAGTATGAGCATTGTTTTCTTATTAGCCAAGTTGGTGTTTGTTCAGGGTGCACATATAAACAGTTCTTACTCAAGGTTAAATTTTCATGCAAAGATGTTAATACGTTTAACCAAAAGTTAGGAACTCCATCTGAGCCTGGGGTTTTCCAATTAGAGGCATTTCTTAACTTTATTTCAATCTCTCTGGCTGTTACTTCATCCCATTTCATATCCTGTACTTTTAACCTTCTTACAGGTTCATAGGTTCATACTAGGCTATCTGCCCTAGGGCATTTATAAGCCTAGCCAGAATGTGTTTGACTTTCGCCACCCATTTTAAATTTATTTTGCTATGCCCTTTTTCGAGGTTAGTATACTGTGCCTCTGTCTAACAGTGACACAGAAGTGATACCTGGGGTAAACCTACGATCTCCCATCCACTCATTAAGATTCCTCTTGAAGAGAGTCAATGAGGGACTCTGCCTAACCTGGACTGGGATTTTATTCCAGAGTGAAGGGAGCCTCTGGGTTATGAATCTGTCCCTCCAGCATGTCCTATTTATTTCAGTGCTGAGGTTCAAGTCTCTTGAGCGTGTAGCTCGATGGGATTTGGATTTTCTGAGGTGCAGCATGTCCATTAATTCCGGGTTGGACATGGCTTTATACATCAGGCACAGATCGCCTCTGAACAGGTGGTATGCCACTGAGTAGAGCTGGAGTTTCTTTAACCGGGCAGCATATGGCATCTGTTTGAGCCCTTTGATCCTCTTGGTGAGGTACTTTTGGGGTCTTTCCAGTTGCTGCAGGTGTCTGGCAAGGTACATCCCAAAAGGGGCATTGTACTCAATTATGGGCCTGATGAGGGATGAGTAAAGAGGCACAATGACCTCCCCTGATCTAGATGTGAATCCCTTCACGATTAGGTGGGCTACATAAAATGTTTTTCTAACCACTTTGGCCACGTGGTTGTCAAATGAGAGATTGCTATCAACTTGGGTCCCCAGGTCCCTAATTACTTCTTCTGTACTTAATGGATTACCACCTATGTGGTAATTTGTGGGCACTTTGTTTTTGCCAAAGGGATGACTATACACTTTTGGCATTTAGCTTGAGGCCATGGCTCTGGAACCAGTTGTCTGTTTCTATGAGGCCCTTTTGGAGGATGCTTGTGTCGGCTGGAGAGTCGATTATGGCGCCCAGTTTGCAGTCATCTGCGAACTTGGTCAGCCACAGTCCTTCCGTGTTGGCCTGTACCTCCGAGAAATATATACCGAACAAGAGAGGTCCCAGGACTGAGCCTTGTGGGACACCACTTGTAACTGGTTTGGAGTCTGACATGGCTCCAGCAATTCTAACCATGTGGGTTTTGTCCTTGAGCCAGTTTGCAATCCATCTAGTGACATAGGGGTTTATATTTAAGCTGGTGAGCTTATCTATAATGCCCGAGTGGGGTATTGTATCAAAGGCTTTTGCGAGTTCCAGGTAGGCTGTGTGGACCACCTTTCCCTCGTCAATCGCCTTGGTGACTGTTTCAAAGAAATCAACTAGCTTTAAGAGGCAGGATCTGCCCTTAACAAAGCCGAACTGGGCAGGATCCAGTGTCTGTAGGTCCCCAATATCTTTATTTATGAGGTCCATGATGATCCTTTCCATAGCTTTGCAGACCAAGCTAGTCAGGCTTATGGGGCGATAGTTTCCAGGATCTGTTGAGGCACCACCTTTATGGAGAGGGACCACTGTTGCTGTACGCCACTCTTTGGGCATATATCCTGTAGTAAGGCTGAGATTGAACAGTAGTTTTATGTTTGGGTTTAGCTCTTCTTGGAGTTCATGTAGGACGCAGCCCGGGACACCATCTGGTTCCATTGATGCTGTGTTTTTTGCTTTGGAGAGGGCGGCTCTTACCTGAGCATCTGAGATGTCGGGGGCAGCACTCTGCTGAGATAGATATTTGCCCTTTTGGTGGGAGTTTTGCGCTGAACCTGTCAGCTAGGATGTTGGCAATGTCTGTGGGTTCAGTGTATTTTTTGTCATTTTGGACTAATTCTGAGTATATCTGGGAATTCCCACCCAGGTTCCTAACATAACTAAAGAAAGCCTTGTGATTATCCTTAGTGTCCTGTGCAATTTTTCTCTCGAAGCTGGCCTTAGACAATTTTATGAGTGCCCATAGTTTTTTGCTAATACTGATCAGTGATGCCTTCCCTTTTTGGGATTTTGCTCTATCATTTAGTAGCTTCCTCCTTCTATTGTATAGTTTGTTTATGGCTGGGATCCACAAGACAGGATGTCTGCCTTTGGAGGATTGGGTCTTGGTTTTATTTGGGATCGCATGATCCATGCATTCCTGAAGTTGTTCATAGAATGCATTTATAAAGGATTCTGCGGTCTGGCCGTATTTTCCACAGGCCCGGGGGCTTTGAAGGATTCCACCTCGGATTTGAGGAGTGTGAAATTTGCTTTAGAGAAGTTTTTCACTGTGGTTTTCTGGGCAGGGGGTGGGGTTGGGATGTGAATATCCAGTGAGATTAGTTTATGGTCTGATCTTACCAGTGAGGGATACACTTCTGGTCTGGAGCATAGAGTCCCCATGTTGGTGATGATCAGGTCCAGTATGTTTTCCCCTCTTGTGGGAGTGGTAACAAGTTGTTCCATAGCATTTGAGTTTATAAATTCTAGGAACCTTTGGGCTAGGATGTTGGAGCTAGAGTAATGCTCCCAGTCTATGTTTGGGTAGTTGAAGTCGCCCAATATAATGGTGTTTGGAGAGACCTTCATATTTTCCAGTGTTCTCAGGAAGGCCAAGTGGGGTTCCTGGGTTTGGGAGGGTGTTCTGTAGCAGGCTATAAACTGGAAGGCACTTTTACCCACTGTTAGTTGCACATGGATAGTCTCTGATGCTTCGTGCTTTGCCACCAACCTGGAGGTGTGGGTATCTTTGATGAATATCGATACTCCCCCTCCTTTTGTGGTTCGGTCCAAGTTTTGGGGCCGAAAAGTATGGTATGAGGTATAACCTGGTAGTGCTGGGGTGCTCTCGGGAGCCCTGAACCAGGTTTCTGTTACTGCACAGATATCGATGTTCTCCATGCTAAGGAGAGTTTCGAGTGCGTGCATTTTGAGGTTTAGACTTCTGGCGTTGAGTAGCATTACTCTTAGTTTCTTATCCCTTGTGATACCTATGGAGGTGGGTTTGTCTTTTGAGCCTTGCCTAAAAAAGGCACTATGGGGGTAGCAAGAGCCTTTGCCAATATCCAAAAGCCCAGGGGTGACAGATGCAAGCCGTCCCTAGCGAAGCATCGTGGCTTGTCGAGCATATCATCCCAAGCTGACAGGCATTGGATCCCCTTTGAATGACACCAGTACTTAAGCCAATTGTTGAAATTGATCATCTTGTCTTCATATTGTGGCATCATTCTTGGTGAGGGTAAGATGCTACTCAAGGTCAGGGTCATACCGGCCTGGGCTACATGTTCAGAGAGCTCCTTTATGTCTCTTTTCATGTAGTCCAGGGAGGTACATCTCAGGTCATTCACACCAGCATGGACAATGACTGAGTCATATTTGTACTTGCCTTGGAGTGACCTGAGTGCTTGTGTTATGTGGCGGATCCTAGCGCCCGACAGGCTGCTCACCGTGACCCTCTCCTTGTTCAGCCTGGTGAGCAGGATGTCAGTGTGCCTGATGATAGAGTCTCCTATTACAAGTGTATCAGGTGTGTTCTTTAGTCTTAAGGGCTGTGACTGTTCGGCACACTGGCTTTGTGAGATATGTGTTGCACGTGTTTTGTTTTGGGGTAGTGGTTGCTTGGGTGTCTGCTTTGGAGGTCTCTGCTGCTTATGCAGATCTTTATTTAGAGCCTCCGAGTATGTTTTTGTGTGATTATGTGTTTGGTTTGCTGTCGTGGTAGGTCTATGTGAGACTGGAATTGTAGTGAGTGTGGTTTCCTTCTCCTCCTGACTGGTTATGCCAGTACTGAGTTGAGAGAGCTTAGCCTCCAGTTTGGCTATATGGTTGCATCTCACACGTGTTGGAATTTGTTGGGAGGAGGAGAGGGTTGTCTGTGTACATGAGGCAGTTGTAACATTGCCTCAAGATTCCCAGATTCATCAGCTGGACCGGAGAGGAGATTGACAACTGACCTTTGGACATGCTAGAATAATATTGGGAATACCTTAATAATTGAAAACAAGGGCAGTGGGGAGTGAGAGTGTAGTGCTTTTAATTTTTAGTGCTGACTTATATAATTGCTTTAGTGAGCAAGTGCCAGGTAACTTAAGTGCAATGTGTTACAGGTAACTTAAATGCAAAAACGACAAACAGTAGCTTTCTTTCAAGTGAAACAAGGAAATAAGTACAGTAAGCAATGCAGATATCACTAGTGATCCACAGAAGCACTGAGAAGCCACGTATTAGGTGGAATTAGCGTTCCGGGGAAATAACAAGCAAACAAACAACAAGCATATAAACAAAGCTAGATCCAGCAGGCCTGGATCTAGTCTATGCTACAGCAAACAAGGTGTACCAATTTCAGTAAGATACAGTTCAAATATTCAGGCACTATAAACCTTTAACCAGAAATTCCCAGCTCAGAAGGGCAGAGTCCAGCCTCTTCTCCCACAAGAGTGCAGACCACGAACCTTCTTAATGTAAAATAACTGGCCTGAAGCCCAAGTGCTTAAACCAGAACTAATACACTTTAAGAATAACAGACACTGGGCTCTCAATCAGCAGTTCCCAACTTAGAAGGATGAAAGCTACCTGTCCCGCCACCACAGTGCATGCCACAAACATTCCTAATGTAAAACAACTGGTCTGAAGCCCAAGTGCTTAATCCAAAAGACTTAGAATAATAGCTACACTTTAATCAAGTTACTACCAAGCAGTAATAAATACAATTTAATACTTTAGAGAATGCCTGGATTAGTGCTCAAGTTACACAAACAAAGCTAGATCTAGCAGGCCCGAATCCAGTCTATGCCACAGCAAACAAGGCGCACCAACTTCAGTATGAAGCAGTTCAGATATGCATGCACTATAAGCCTTTAACCAGAAATTCCCAGCTCAGAAGGGCAGAGTCCAGCCTCTCCTCCCACAAGAGTGCAGACCATGAACCCTCTTAATGTAAAATAACTGGCCTGAAAGCCCAAGTGCTTAAACCAGAATTAATACAATTTTAGAATAACAGACACTGAGCCCTCAATCAGCAGTTCCCAACCTAGAAGGATGTAAGCTACCTGTTCTGCCACTACAGTGCAGACCACAAACCCTCTCAGTGCAAAACAACTGGTCCAAAGCCCAAGTGTTTAAACCAAAAGGCTTAGAATGAGTTACACCAAGCAGTAATAAATACAATTGAGTACTTTTAAGATGATGCAAAAGTAAAATAAAGTAGGTAGAAACACAAGTACAGTAAAAGCAGATGAAATTTTTTTTTCTTTTTTTTTAATTTCTATAACTTCTTATATCCATTTAGCATCTTTGTTATATTCCACAGGATCTTCATAGATACTTCTCCAAAATGTATCTATTTCTTCATTTGCCAGCTTTTTAATTCCTTTGACTTTGTTTCCAATTCTCTATAAAACTTTTTTGGGTCATTAACAAATTGCTTATGTTGTACATTTCCTTTATATTTACCTGCATATCTTCTAAATATTTCCTGCCTGTGCTGAGAGTTTTAGTTTATTTATGATAGCGCATGATAGATCCTGGTCTGTTGTAATACTGTGCATTGCTTTTATCACTTCTATCTTTCTTCGTATTTTTGTTCATCTGTCCCCCCTTCTATATCCTTCTAACAGTGACACTTTTTGCCTTAATTGCTTTATAGTTTTCTCTAGTCGATACTTCCATGATGGTATTCGACCCCCCCTTCCTTTCCCTCACTACCCTGTGTTTGTGTGGTAGAACTTTTATCAGTTATTAACTGAGCTGCACAGTAATGTATCCTGTTTACTTCTGTTATATCACATGGATCTCTATGGTCTGTCCTAATTACTGTGTTCATTTGTTTTATCAAATTTCTTGACTTTTCTGTTTTATTAACCTTTTGCAGTATATTTTTTCATTGATCTTAATATGCCTATGTCTATTAAATCAAGCAACTCTTCTCTTAGCTCATTTTCTTGTAAACTGAGGGCACATTTTTTTTTCCATTACCTGCGGCCATTCTACAGAAAGTTCTATAGCATCTTCTTGTGGCACATTCTCTTCAATTTCATCCCATGCCATCCGTTGCTCTGTCATATGGGAACTCACTGGCCTATCAGTCCTCAACATTGACTGCATCACTTTCTTCTGATGTCTCCTGATTTTCCTGCTTCTCCTTACTTTGGGGACTCATGCCATCATGCTGTGATGTAACCTGTGTTAGACCTTCTACCCCAAATCCTTCACATCGCAGGCACTCCAAACTTCAACTTCTATTATTTTTAATTTCTACTTACTAATCTTCTTTTCTGCATTCCCTCTTTGTGACAGTATTTTTACTGTGAAAATTTCCATATCAGGATGCCTTTGCCTTCGAAAATCTTTGGAGCTGCCTTCTTTATACTGATTAATTTGGCTTTCTTCTTTGCATAAATATTGCACCATATCAAATCTTTCTTTCCCATGTCCATATTTCTTTTTTATACTTTTCCAAAATCTCTAGGTTTTGTTGTTTTTCCAAACAGATCAAAGTTTCTTGAGCTATATACTATTTTTCACAAATCTGTTGTATTAATGAATACAATTTTTTATTTGAAGCTTCTGACAGCTTTTCTCATGGAAGTCATTTTCTTTAATTTCTCTCCTAACCATTTTGTATATCGTGTCTGGAAATTCTGGGCTTTTTGCATAATAGTGACAATACATAATTTCTTTCTTATCCTCAAAAGTCCACTTTGTCTTTATGGTCTTCCCTGGTGTATCAGTTTTTGTGGACAATTCTTCCTTCTGCAATGGGGGGGGGGGTATCCCCTCCCCCCGGGCCTGGCCCCATTGTAGGAATGTTTCTGTATTTTGAGGATTCTACACAGTCATCTTTTCCAATCCTGGCACCAGTGTGCTTACCAGGATTGAGCACTTTTTTATCCTGGGTCTTATGCACCCAGCTCTCTTTTTTAATTTTTAACCTACTTCTGTCTATGATGATATATGCTGTATAAATACAGTCTATATATCAGTGTCGTCTTGGTGAGATTTTGTAAAAAAAAAAAAAACAGGGTCCACCTTGCCAAGGTACTCACCAAGACTTGAGGATGAATTAAACTTCAGCAATAATACTCTCCTTTACTTGCTAACTTATCATCTCTCCATTTGGATAACAATACTGTAAGTGCTTGCTGAAGTGTTCTCAGGTCATTATTAATAATTCCATCTCATCCCTGTGCTTTGTTTGGATCCAGTTTGCGCAGTTCTTTTTTCAATATAATCTGATTCCGATATCTGAGGTTACCTGGATGTGACTAAGACAACTTTTTACCCCCTTAGTAGTACCAAACTGTTTTGCATAATATCTGTTGTGTCTGAGAATAAATGTTAGACTCTGCTGTTTATCAATGTGTATGTCTTTACTCCTTCCACATCACATCTTAACTATCTCTTACTGCTCCCCTACCCTACCCCCACTCACCCACCCCCACATCAATTACCTTTATAGTTATCCAGACTCCTTCCCCACACATTTGAACCACACCCCCTAGCAACATACACCCACATACCAAATCTCCTCCTAGCCCATCCCCTTTCTTTCACCTTACACTTTAGATACATCCCTACCCCCTATACCATATCTCCACCCTCCTAACTTACCCTAGTATTACACCATCACTTCTGCACTTACAACTACTATACCTTCCACATCTATCTCACCTACATAATAAGTTCACTACCCTCATAAGACTCTCTCCTAATTTAACTTACTACACTCAATATGTCCTTCTTGAACAAAATGGCTCTCATTATATTCACAGCTTACCTCTCACTACTTCTTTACCTCTTCTCTCCTCACCATGTTCTTATATCTCACACACCACCATCTTCAACAACTCCTTAGTTTACCTTCCTCCAAAGCTACTCAGTAGTCTGGTCCAGTCCGTACACCAACAATCCAATCCTAGAGTCTAAGTTAATAATCCTTTCCACACATAATACTATACCTAGCCCTATTCAGTACCAATCCAAAAACCAACAAAAATGACCTCATCCAAAATCCTACCTCCCCCATCCCATTCTACTTCTAAGTGGTGATATACATCCTAATTCTAGCCCTTCTCCCACTTCTCAACATACCCTAACTGACAAAAAGTCCCTCTACTTCACTAACATTAACATCCAAAGTATAAAAAATAAAATACCCCAACTACATGGATGGCTAAGCCAATACAAACCTGATTTTACAGCCATCACTGAAACCTGGCTAAAACCATTTATAAAAGACACAGAATTTCTACCCCCAAAATACTCCTGTCTAAGAACAGACAGGCTACACAAAAAAAGGAGGTGGCATAGCCCTACTATATCCAAGCACCTTCACAGTGATTCCCTACTCTAAGACATCTCCCACCTTCTCTAATGTAGAATTACTCATTTCCTTCCTAAAACTAAACAATCAAAAGAACATATATATCATAGTTATATATATATCCCACCAGGCAATAACATTCCAGTTTTGGAAGACATCCTCGCCTGGACTGCCAACAACATAAAGAATGAAACAATCATTCTAGGTGATGTCAATATTAACTGGTCAGATATCGCCAACAACAATACGTCCTTAGGCATAAACCTTCATACCTACACTCAGCTAATCTCAGATATCACTAGACTAAACAAGCAACATAGCAAAGGTACAATTCTAGATTGGATCATGGTATCAGACCCTAGAAATATCGTCACCTCAGGTATACTCCCAGATAGTATCAGTGACCACTCACCAGCTTTTATGGTACGCAAGTCCACCAATATACCAAACTTACACCAATACAAGTATACTAGAGATCTATCTAATTTCTCCCCCACAGCTCTCAACGAGGTATTGCACAAAATCAACTGGAATCCCTTAAAATCTCTCCCCCTAAATGAAGCAGTAGAGTCCTTTAACTCCACATTTCTCAGGATCCTTAATACTCTAGCCCCCTAAAGACAAAAAAGAGTAAAAACTAATTATGCTAATTGTCTTACCTTGACCATAAAACAAATCATGGCCTCTAGAGATAAAGCCTGGATATCCTGGCAAAAAAAACCCAAAACACATTCCAACCTGACTCTATACAAGCAACTTTGCAATCAAGCCAAACGATTAGTTACTAAAAATAAAAAAAAGATACTTCCAAAGAATCCAAAATCAACATTGCCATAACCCAAAAAGATTTTGGGGAGCAGTCAATGCCCTTCTACAGCCTGGAACACACCATAATCCATCCCCGAAACCTGACAAGACACCCTCTGAACTAGCCTCTCTTTAACTCATACTTCATAGAAACCATCAATAAACTTACTACCACCTTCCCTTCCACTGACACAAATCCACCAAACAGCAATGTATCTAATCACCCTTCCACTTCTATTCCTACTTTCTCTCTCTCTCTCTCCTATACCCACCTCTACTATAAAAAAAAAACTCCTTCTCAAACTAAAACCTTGCACTAATGCCCATGATAACCTACCTGCTGAATTCTTACAACAATCAGCCTCATCAATAGCATATCCCATCAGCATCCTCATCAATAGATCTATCCAGGAATCACGCATATCTGATATCTGGAAAAAAGCATATGTTCTCCCACTTCAAAAAGGTGGCAAAAACACTGACATTTCTAATTTCAGACCTATTGCCATATGTTCCCCCACTTCAAAAATACTCGAAAAATGCATCCAAACCCAACTACTCAACCACCTAGTCACACAACAACTGCTCTCCCCCACAGTGTGGCTTTAGGCCAGGACATAGTACCAACAACACTCTTATCTCATTCCTAGACACTGTTAACAGAGCCTGTGACTCTGGATCCATTGTATCTGCACTCTTTCTCGATCTCTCCAAAGCATTTGATACAGTCTCACACCCCCTCCTACTATTCAAACTATCCACCCTTAACCTATCTCCCTCTACTCTCTAGTCATTCTCTGACTATCTTACCAACAGGCAACAGTCTACCATCTGGCAACACTGCTTTTCCCCGTTCATAAATACCAAAACAAGTGCACCCCAAGTCTCCATATTAGGATTCCTCCTATTCACTATATTTATCAATGACTACCATATTAGTCTTTCAAACTCTACTAATACAATATGCAGATGATTCCACTATCATCTGCTGCTCCAAATCTTCCTCCCTACAACAACTTACCCAAAAAGCTTTTTCCTCCACTGAATCATGGATGTCCCAGAATCATCTAGCCCTAAACCCCAACAAAACCAAACTCCTAATCTTTACTCTAACCAAAAACTTCCCAATAAATAAATCAGAACTCACTGTTCAGTCCCAAAACAACACTATCATAGACGTCGTCCCCAACACTAAACTGCTTGGTGTCACCATTGACGACAACCTAATCTTTGACCTTTATATCCATAATAACATAAAAAAAAAACATCAGAAACTAGGATCCCTTTATAGATACAACCTCTACCTTACTCCTCTGGCAAAAAAACCTCTAACCTCAGCATACTTGCTTCCAACCCTCCTATATGGTGCACACATCCTTACAAATATACAATCCTCACTGAAAAACAAACTAAACTCATGCTACAACAAAATTGCCAAATTTGCCACTAATTCCAAATTCTCCACCCATCATTGTACTACACTGCAAGAACTCAAATGGCTAGAACTCCCCCACCATCTACCATACCTACACCTTACCATCGCCCACAAACTTATCTATTTCCCTGATGCCTGTCCTTCCCTCACTAGTATACTGACCCAAACCGGCAACTTAGATCTGAAAATAAACTACTACTAAATGTCGACAAACCTAAGCTTTCCGCTGGTCATATGTTATACTCCTTTTCTGTCTCCAAACTATGGAACAATCTTCCACCTGCACTCAGAGCAATCAGTAATCCTGTTACCTTTAAAAACTCACTTAAATCTAATCTCACCACACAATGGATATGTTCATGTACCTCTACCAACAACCCTAAAGTCTGACCCCCCCAACTTACTATCTCTGCTTTCCCCTATACCACTCTGCCATATACTTCTACTTCTCTCCCTTCCTATCCTTTCTCTATTCTAACTACCACTATTTCAGAATGTCAGCCTTTCTCACTGCCTTTCACCTCTTGAGATCTCTTACTCTCACTTCACTGTATAAAACATACATAGTTGCTATGTCCCAAAATGTCTATTATTACCTGTATCATTTATAATGTTGATAATATATGATTAGTGTACTGTCTTTAAAATCTCTGTCTGTTCAAACGACTGTAAAGCTTTTTCTCCACACAATTATTACTCTACGGTTTTAAATTTTACTGTTGAGCTTTTCTCCCCGCGCCTCCACTGAAAATAGGTTTGTCAGGCCCAGTGGACTTTCCCGATAATCAAATGCAATAAATAAATAAATCTATAAAAAGGTTTTCTATTATGCTGAATATATACATTTTCTTAAAAATGTTTTTGATCTCGTCTCACACTATGCTTGTTTGTCCAGCTTATTTCAGTTTTCAAAGCTGTAGTTTGACCTCTCTTCTGTTATTTTTTTTTGTCTCTAATCTCCTCCTGATGTTGTATGCCTAGATCTTGATGTTAAACATTTTTTTTATTTTTGCACTCAAATACAATGCATCTTTCAAAACTTTCTACATTCTATCCGCAGTTTTTCCACTAAACACATCACTCTACTTAGTTTTACACAGTAACCATTTTGCTTCCATATAATCTGTAATTAATCTTATGTGCACTGGTTTAGATTTTAGGATGGCAGAATTATCTAGCAGCAAATTAACCTTTATAACCCCATGATCACTGCACATCCACAGTGGTAAAACTTTACTTTGAAATTTCTTTAGGAACACAAACAATGCTTGGTACATTCCATTCCCTGGTAGTTTTTTTTAACAATTTAAAGCAGTTGCTGTTCCTGAACATACATTGTGAATAATTTCTTTACTAATATTGTTGAGTCAATATTATTTTAGTCTGTTTCTGGTAAATTTAAGTCAACGGCTAATATTATTCTTCCTCTCCTTCCTGTGTTTCATGCAAGAAATTTATGAATTCCTCTAGGTCATCAGCACTTGACCTTAGTAGTCTATACACTCCAACAACTGTTATATAGTCCATGGTTGTCTTTATTGTTACAGTTACACATTTTATAGTATTGGTATTATTATGAAACATGTACTAATCACAGGTCTCATAACTATGTTTAACCCCCATCATAACATCTCCACCTGATTTTTGTTAGAATGTCTGTTACAGTGCATTTATACCCTGACAGAACTGGTTTCCAGACATTGTTCTTTAACTCATTCACTCCAATGTAGCTCAGGAAGTTTGCACTGTAACTTCCAATGGGTGGAGCTTAAGCCCTTTGACAGAATCAAATTATGTCCTCACATTTCAAACAAATGCTCCTATCTCTGGAACCACAGGAGTTATGAAAGACAGATAAATGGCAAACTCTTCAGCACAAACTATTTTTATAGTGGTAGTATTCTTTAGGTTCTAGGTTGTAAACAGATTTTTTTAAGGTACAGTAAACAGAGCAACAATTACATTTGTAATATTTTGTAAACAACTTACAATATCTCATCAACAAATCAAGTTATACACATACAGTCAGCAGCAATTTTATTCATCTAGCTGAGACCTTTCATATGAGATTAAGGAGTTCTGTCTGTGTTGCTTGATTGTTGAGATATTTAGAAAAATGTGAACATTATATCTATATAAATGAATATCATAAAAACAAGAGCTAATATCTATTTACCTGCACCAGACAGAGGTCAAATATGAATGCAGTTGAGTTTGCCATTGTGTAAGCTTTAAGATGAAATCTTTTAAGACCTTGCACATAGCATGGTTTTAGAATTATTGATACAAATATGAACAAGCAATATTTGACACCTAGAGGAGTCACTAGGAGTTAACTGCAGATGCACCTGGAGGCAGCATTTGGAAGGTAACCATGTTTCACAAGCAATAACATCATAAAATCTTGTGGGAACTCAGTACATTTTCTAATAAAAAAAAAATTATCATTAATGCTCCGAGAATTAAAAACCATCAGAGATGCATCAAATGTTGCTATCTGGGAACTGTTAAATTTTCAACCTGGCAAAAATCTTGACCAGTGTTTGTCAAATACTGTAAAATATCTGCTGCAAAAATTATCTTCCCTGATCTTGACAAATGCACTGTCTGAACACGTGTGCCCAAAACTAGGCTTGGATACCCTACACATTCCCATTGTTTAAAACAATTTTTTCCATGTATTTACCCCCCAAAAATCTTTTAATTTACAGTGACCTGACTATCCTTTCTATATGTCATTTGTGAAAAATATGTCCCAACCCCAGTACAGGCTATACTATGTAAGAAAGGCTGTAAGTTTCCTACTAACAAGCGTCCTTGTGGATGAGATCACTTGTGCAAACATGAATAAAAACAGATCCATACTTCCTTAGATTAAGGCATTCCGAGGCTTGTTGCACATCTTCTATTTTTGCTTCTGGCAATCATAATACTATTCAATGTTCATTATTTTCTGTATAAATGTAAGTATCAATTCGTCTTATAACTGAATTTCCAATTACAAGAATATATTTTCTGACAAGATCTAAAGAATCTTCAACTTCTAATACATTAATATCTGCTCTATCAGTTGTTACAAACAAATGATCTTCCTCACCATTAGTCTTATTAATCCCACTGTCTTCATTGCATATTAAATTTGCAAACATACAGTTCTCATTCAGCAGGCTTTGTATATCCACTGCTTGATCCATGTAGTCAACATCTATCTCTTTTTTTCTTAAAGTAGCAGTCTTCAATCCTTCAACTTTAAATTTTGATTTCTTCCTTTTCACCTGCTCCTAGACTCTTTTTTTTCTACCTTCTCTTTTGGAAAAATTATGCCCTCTTCTGTCGACCGAAGATTTTCTGATAGAAAAATGTTATCATTCCATGTGACCTGTGTGTTACATAACAAAGCAGTGTCCTTTTTAGTAAATATTCTCTTTACTTTACTGACAATTTTTAGTTTTTCTACCTTGCTGTTTGTTGTGAACTTCTTCCTTTCTTTTTCTTTCTGTTTCCATTTCCTTTTAAACACTGTGAATCCACAAATTGCTGAATTGCATTCAGAATTCCAAAGTTGTCAGGGGCATCTTCTTGTTTCACAGGGGTTGAATGATCTTTACAGACAAGACATGTCATTTCCTAAATGTGTTCTATTTACTTTTTGCCTAACATTATTTATCTCAACAGTCCAATCATTAATATATGTACCAACAGTTTTCTAAACCATGCCAATTGCATAAGTACAATAATCAGTTAAGTATTGATTTACTTCTAATAATGGTAAGCAAATCATTCAGCTTTTGAAATGAGTAACACAGATCACCAGTGTTATCAGGTGTTACTTTTAAATATGCACGACATTTATTACTGTACAAGATATTTGTACTTTAGCAAATCATTAATGGCATACTCATTTAAAGGAAAACCGCACCCACAGACTCAAAAAACATATTTATTTCATCACAGTTTGGTGATTCCTACATTTTAACACCACTCTGGAACTATTCACAGGTTTTTAAATATTTTTATATGTAATTTCTGAGTCTGACCACATGGGGTCTGGCATCTTGAAGTAATTCTGAATGTTGTCTGCCTTTAGGTATGCCAAAATGCAGTCCTCATCTGTAAAAAGTAACATCATGTAGGCATCTTTCTTCCTAAAGCTCCTGTCACTGCATTGATTTTACATGCATACACTACTGTCTTTCAGTCAGTTTTAAGTAACATTTCATGCCGTTCAATGACTACTTAAAACACAGTGCAAATGCCACAGAACAGACTTTTAAAGTGCTTTTTACTGCTGCTTCTTTTTAGAATGGCTAAACTGCATTTTTATGAAGTCTGAATTGTACTACTTGTCTCCCATCCCCGTTCACACCTAACTTCCCTAGCTGTCAAAGTGCTATGGGTAATTTGAGCTGTTACCTCCTATGACTGACAGCTCACAGCAGGAGATTTGACTTATGTTTCCTTGTTCTAGCCTTTATTTCCAGTATGGGTATGGGAAGGACCAGGGTAGCTGTGACATCATAGCATGGGTGGGTTTCAGGACAGTCACGGTGATGTCAATTGGGAAGCAAATACCCAGAAAACTACCTGTATTCAGTGGCCTTGATGACATCAATAAATTGGAGACTGCAGCAAGGGCAGGATAAAAGTTTTTTGAAAGTGAAACAACCACAGTATAGTACGGTACTGTTATAGTGGAGAGAAACAGTCAATATAAAATATTTTAAATGCTATGTTGTTGCTTATTCATAGCAGGAACTATAAGAAGCTGAGCATTTAATAACAGAATCCCATTGCTGTCCTTTAAGGAATCCATATTTAGCTTAAAAAAAAAAAAATATATATATATATATATACACACATAAAGAATAATCAAAATGAGTAATCACAGAATTCAAAGAGAACTTAAATCAACTTTTATGAGAAAAATCACACAATCAATATACAACTAAGTACTATAAAGTTGTTATCACTGTACAAAATCTGTAAGTCAGATAAAAGCTGTAATTCCTTTGTTGCACGCAAATATGAGCAGTAGCTTCTGCTCATCATCGGTCAGTCGCACTTATTTTTAACAGTAAAGATCAGGAAATCATATACCAAGACAGAATTATTCAGATAAGCTCTGGATTCTCTCTGCAGTTTGTGTGAATCTATAGCTGACTAGGCCCCTTAGGATGGCTACAGCTTGCCTGTCTAAAACCTAACAAACAGCAGTGAAAATTAAAACAAGAAAATACAAATCAAAATAAATCTTGTCTACAGCTATCCCTTCCTTCCTACAAGAACTGAAAAACAGTGGTAAAAAAAATATATAAATTCAAATAAAACTCCTCTTACCAGTCAACTCCACAGTAAATCACAAAGACAGGATTTTTAGATAAGCTCTCAATTTTCAGCTTATTTTGATTTCCCCATTTGTTGCCATTACAGCTCTATTATCCGTTCTTTGTTTCATCCCACATGCTTTTATTTTTCCATTGCATTCCCCTAGTCTTTGCTGAAGTGAATCTTTTGCATAAAGCAGCTTTGTTGATTTGTCACCTCTGACCTGTTCACTAATGTAGTCCATCACCAGTATGAACAGCAGTCAGCTCAGAATTGAACCCGGATACACACAAACTCCCACTCAGAACTCCTCTGTGAATATGAACTCTATTTGTACTTGTATTATTGGGCCCTTGTACACAGCCTGCATTATTTCTACAGTTTCTAAAACTGTACTATGACAGCACTGTCCAAATCAGCTCTCCTGGCATGCTTTCTCTAAGCCAATGAATGCTTAGATGGACTCTTTCCTCATTTCTAGCTTTTCTGTCTCACTGCAAACATCGGGTCAGTTGTGTTGCATCCTGATCTGAACCTGAAATGCTCATCTCCCATCTTACTTTCCACTAGACTGTATATATGTTTATCACCCATCCTCTTCAGAACTTTTATGCTTTGTGATAGGAGTTTGAAACTTGTAGACAGACCATGGTTTTGAATGTTCCCTTTGGTCTTATATACTGGCAATAGAATGCTCATTTTCTAGTCATCTGGATTACACCTTTCTCACCATACTGCTGGAAGTACTCTCGGGAGCTTGTCACTGGTTACAGTTTCAGTATCACCTTGATGTATCCTTAAATTACATAGATCACTACCACGTGCCACATACTGGAACAACAATATTTTCCTAGCTCAATGCATATTAAATTGTAATGTCAGTCCCTATGGAGAAACACCATCGTATCTTAATCCAGAAACAAGCAAGTCTGAAAATACTGTGCCTTTAAAATAAAAACATGCACAAACCATTTCTTCAGTGGAATGACTATATGAGGTTAATTGGAAATGTATAACGATCAGTAAATTACTGTAAATACATATTATCCAAGAAAGAAGAGGTGGGTATAATTCCCAGGGACACCATGTATTAATCCAAGTCTTAGTTGTTTAATTTTCACATGTGGGTATGGAGGGGACAGAGGAATCTGCTTCTGCAGCCTGAATAACTATTTAACTACTCTTAAAAATATATGTTACTATGCAATTGCTGTATAATGTAAAGTATGCTTTCCTGTATGGGGAAGAATCAGCCATTTCTGATACCTTAAAGAGGAAAACTGCCTTCACTGTAAGTTGACAGATGCTCACTGTGATATACACTGAAAATTCCATACTGCTGCCCAATATTCCAAGTTTTTCCTTTTAGGGAAGATTCCATTTATACTTGGAGAAATATACGTCCGGTACCAACACAGCTCTTTATAATCTTTTATTCTTCACAGAAATTTAAAACAATGTTAGCGCTTTCCGGTTAATTCCAAACCCTTCTTCAGACATATTCAATGACAATACTTAGCAGTTTAAATAGCAAAAAAGACGCCAAAAAAATCTGTCCGTTAAGTAATTCATTAACTATTTCAAGTTTTACCGCTAGATGGTGACAGCTACTTTATTATTCTGACAACTTGGTATTAACACATATAAAAAGTTAAAAATATAGTCTGAACATTTGTATATCTAATAAAAGATATTTATAAAAACATCTTTATGTACTAATTCCTTTAAATTTCAAAATCATACATATATCTGAATCAATGTACTCTAAACATAAACACTAAATATATTTAAAAATGCATTCAAGTAATAGTGTTAAAACTAACAATAATCATAAATATATATGTATATTTTAAAAGGAAAAAATTTTCATTAATTTTAACATGTATAAAAAATTATTTCATACTTATATTTATTTAATGTTTTTAAAAAAGGTTTTATATTCTTTCATTTAAACCTATGCCTTTGTGTGATTGCATCTAGATTATCCATTTTGTTTCCTGTTGCTCTTAGTTCTTTACATTCCCTATTCTTTTTTTTCTGCTTATTAACTCTATTACCATGAATTTAAATTTATGACTGAGATCATGTTCTAATGTGTGTCTAGCTAGAGCATTGGTCTCATCTTCCCTATTAATAGCATACACATGCTCTTTTACTCTTTCTCTCAAGGTACGATTAGTTTTACCTATGTAATAACTAGAGCATTTGACACAACTAGCTAGATATATTAAATTCCTGGATTTACAGTCTGCATAATGTCTAAAAGTGTATATCTTTTCATTATCTGGATGTTTAAAGTTATTGGAACCTAGCATATATGAACATTGGTTACAGTTTCTACAGGGAAATGTTCCTTGTTTATCAGATGTTATTTTCTTTCCTTTGGTCTCTTTATAACATAATAATCTTTTTAGAAATTTGCTATTGCTGTAACCATATCTCGGTCGTTGACCTACAATTGTACATATTTCTTCATTTGTGGTTAAAATTGACCAATTTTTACTAATGACTTTATTTACATCCATATTATTATTATTTCAAGTAGAGGGTGGTTACAGAACCATTCTTAATATATGTGGAAAGACAACTTAAAGAAATTGTATTTAACAACAATACTATAATTAAAGACACAAAGGAATTTCTTGAAACACTTTCTGAATGTGTACATAATATCAATGATTTATCTGGTATCTGGCTTGTAACATTAGATGTTAAATCCCTATTCACAATGATACCTAATGAAGAAGGCCTTGAATATCTAAGGCAATTACTATGCACAAGATATGTAATTAACACAACTAGAATGAGATGTTTACTGTTAGTGGAATTGATTCTAGAGAATAATGAATTTATGTACAAAGATAGATACTATTTACAGACAAAAGGGGTAGCAATGGGAACACCTTGTGTGAATTCCTACGCAAATTTAGTCATGGCCCAATGGGAGAAGACATACATCATGGACACAGAATATGTGAATAACATAAGATACTATAAAGGATTTGTGGATGATGTCTTCTTCCTATGGGAGGGCAATGAAATAGAACTAAGTTCATTTATTGAATACATAAACCAAACAACTAATTTTTTAAAAATTTGAGGGGTAATGGTCCAAAACAGGTATTGAATTTTTGGATGTATTTATAAATAAAGATAATGGAAGACTCACTACTATGTTATATAGAAAGGATTGTAGGAAACAGTCTTCTTCATTGCACAAGCATGCACCCTAGACATGTGCATCAAAACATAATTAGAAATCAAGGAATAAGGATATCCAACCTGACTAGTGAAGATAGTATATGTGAGCAAACTCTACAACAATTAAGTAATGAATTTGCTACAAGGGGATATTCTATGCAAGAAAGAGAAGTATTGAATGACACAAGGATGACAGACAGGAGAGGAAAGGGAAGACCATACTATAGAAATAGAAACACGCATATTACACAATCAACTACAACAGATAAGCATACGTCAGGTATACAGATGAGACTGAATATACCATACTCTAATAATAATATGGATGTAAATAAAGTCATTAGTATTCTTTCACAGTGATTGAATTTTCTTCTGACTATAACTCTGTTAGCATCAACTGCATTATACACTATCAGAAGGCAACTTGCTGGTCTGTACTTTTTATGATAGCTTACAGGATCACTCTTGAGGAGGTGCATCGTTTTTCGTATTAACCAGGTTGGTGTCCCTCTGAGCTGCACATACAAGTATTTCTTACTCATGGCTAAATCTTAGTGTAAAGATGTAAATACTTTCAGCCAGGTGTCTGGGCCTCCAGATTTCCAGTTAGGAGCTTCTTAATTTTGATATAAATTCTCTGGCTATTACTTCATCCCAATTCATCTCATCTACATGTGAGTTGCTTACAGTTTCTTTTACTACTTCTATTCATTCGGAATGAGGACTTTCATGAGCATTTCTCCAAAATGCCTTATTTCTTCCTTGTGGTAACATTTCTATCGCTTTTGTTTCCCAATTCTCCATGAAACTTTTTTAGATCAATGGCTAGCTTATTTTGTACTTTTCTAGTTATCTGCATATCTTTTAGAAATGTTCTGGCTTTGCTCATATCTTTAGTTTGTTTGCAATAGTGAACAACAGTTCCTGGTCTGTTCCGATATTGGGTGTTGCTTTTATCACACCTATCTTTCTAATTTTTTATATGTTCTTTTTTCTTTCTATACTCTGAACAGTGACCACTTAATTGCTTCATAACGTTCTCTAGTCACTGCTTCTATGATAGCATTTGATTTCTTCCCCTCTTGTCTTGTTCTGTTTTTGTGGCAAGACATTTTCCTGCACAATTTATTACCTGTGTATTACATGAAGTTCTATTAATCTTATTTACTATGTTCTCTTTTATCAGACTTCTAAACATTGTATTACTTACATTCTAACAGATTTATTTCAATCCTAACATGTCTATCCTTTTCTATTAATCAAGCAACTCTTCCCTTAGATTATTTTCCTCTCAACTGAGGAGTACATTCTTTATTCACAGCTTCAAGCAGGCATTCTATCGAAAGTTCCAGAACATCTTCCTGACATTCTCTCTAGCTGCATCCAGCAACATCCCTTTCCCCTTATGAAAATGGGCTGACTGCAGCAGAGTTGCCACTGTTTTTCACCCCTTCCCTTGCTGTGTGCAACTACAAGGAACTTTAGTACTAGTTTCCTAGTGATGGCTCCAGTGCTTCATGAGGCAAGTAATCAGACACTTCCCATGCCATGCTTTTCACCTTAGGTTGGGTACTTACTGTTCCATCATGCTGGGACATTGCCACAGTTGGATTTTCTACATTAAATCCTTCATGGTACAGATAATCCATAAATGCAATTTTTATTTGTTTTTAATTTATCCATTACTAATCCTCTATTCTACGTTCTGCTTTGTATTGTAAAATTTTCCATAGACAAAATGTCACTAGAAGACAATTATTTTTTTGAAAAATTAATCAAGGGATCCAATATTACAATGATTATGCCACAGAGTTAAAACAAAGAACAGAAATTTGAGGTAATGTGACACTACTGCAAGACTGAAAAGACTGCATCACAATCACATAATGGACAGACTATTAATGGTAGCCAATTTAATACTGGAGAACTTACACATTTTGCATACAAGTCACCACAATCAAAAATCACAACTAAGACTATAGTTAAATGCAAGACTAGTCTGTGTGAAAAATCCCTTTGAAAACTATAAAAGAAACCCAATCATATTCTCACAGGATGGTGCATTCTTTCAAATGAGCAGTCAGAAACAATGTGACATGTAAACTCCATGCTTATAGGCATAATAAGACACAATATAGAGCTAAAAATTAAATCTGTAGATTAAACAGAAGCAGCACTCATTATGACAATTAAAAGGCACAACAGTTGAATACAAATGTAAAAGTAAAGCACAGATAAGTATTGTCTGTAAATATTGTACAAATTAGGTGCACAGGAAATGTGTTCAAACGTGACTGGATGCCAGACTGCATAGTTGCAAAGCTGTAAATGGATAGCAAAAATACAATTTAAGCACAGCTGCTGTATCATTTAAGTTAGACGGTGCAGAATGCAATACAATCAAGAATATACCTTAAAAATACTATTAAAACCATAGCTGAGTAAATGACTCCCTCATATATACATCACAATCTTGATGGAAAAGTCAATGGAACAGACCTGGTTAAGTTTTGCATACACGAGTAAGTTATACTCTAGATCCAGATGGTTGTTTGGCCAACACAGTTAAATAACCAAATATATTTAAACGTATCCCTACCTGTGGGGATCACCAAGAGAGTTCATGCTATCCAGATGAAAATGATGGCAGCTTTACAAACCAGAATGGCCAAAATGGAACATTTTTTTCAGTTATTTCTGCCCCCTTGCCTGCTGACCATTATGCTTCCACTAGGGGGCTTTCTGAGGCTATTCATTTCATCAAATTCAGGGACTTACCTTACATACAAGGGCAACAGCTGTCCAGAGCACAGGTATAAGCATTTTTTTTTTGCACCCTTGACAACATCCCAGCTTGGTGGACCCTTGCAACAGCTTTAATCTCATCTTCTGAACAGGAGAACAAGCTACATGCACCAGTGGCCCACAATGGCTTCCCCCACAAGTACAGTCTTATACTCCACATGAAAGCTACGCCCACGCAGTACATATATGCATTTGCAACACTGCCTCCTCCTAAAGACTGTAGCAGTATACATCCTGCTTTGCTCTGCACATCCATCCCACCCTGCCAACTCTGTCAGGCAGTCTTGGGGCAGCTGGATTCAGGCACCTAGGCAGTGTGATACCTCCCTGTGAGACAGCTGGATGTGGGCACATGGCAATTTGGCATTATAGCTACACTGACAAATACCTGTGCACAGTTCCCTGTGGGAACAGAACAGCCCCCTGCACCCTAACTGTATGGGGCAGACACAACCCTCCATAGTGTTACACCCTGCAACCTCCCAAAAGCCAACATGTGCCACTGTGAGGAGTGCAAGTGGTTGGCACTGGCTGCCAAGGGGGCATGAAAGTGGTACTGCGAAATCAGTGTACTGTGGGCAGAGCCTTTATTAGCACAACAGATAAAGTGATGTGTGCAGTGCTTGGTGTGTACCAGAACCAAATATATTCCCAACTTGTAGAAATGGACTACAGCACGTAGGAAATCATGTGCATTACTGTAGTCACACTTACGTTGCAAGATGTATTTTAGGCAATGCTCCCTTACAATAGCCTTCCTATGGGGTTTCACAGGCATCCCCCCTCAAAAGTGACTCCCTGCAGTTGTCTGTCAGGTTCTGTTCTTGTTGTAGAACAGACAGAAGGTCAGAAAGCTGTACTGTAGGGCATCCAAGTAATACTTTCAGTTGACAATGCCATGCTTCCATCTGGTTATTGGTCCGGGGAAAGTCCATGTCAAACACATCACAAACCTTCCAGAACTTCAGAGGATAGGAAGATGGCAGACACTGTTGCGCTGAACAGCGGGATGCATATTTCCTTGGTTGGCCACGCACATAATGATGGTCCAGAAATATACCTACAGGCTTGGCAGAGTCAGGTAAGGTGGCCACAATGTCCAGAAATGCAGGGACATCATCCACTGGTAGGAATGCCAGTGCAATCAGCTTGCAGATGGCTACGGAGAACACGGTGTCCGTACCATACAAGGCCACAAGGTGGTGACACTGGATTTGGCACCAAATGATCTGTGCAAAATGGAATAGGCACCTATTCAGAATACTCTTAGGGAATGCCTTTCAGCTGGCAGGGATTGCTGCCTTCTCAAAATCAGTCATAATGTGCAGCAGTGTTGGGGTGCATCCTTGATCTGCAGCCATATGCTTAAGTATGTCCCACATACTGTTGTATGCAGAGTTTGATTTCCGGAGTGGGTACTGGCTGACATTGATATCTGCAAGTCTTGCCAGAGGTGTGGACATAGATGCCCATGCCCTCTGCTGTACCCTGGTGATACAACAACACAGGGTGGCAAAGCAATGCATCTCCTGTAGTACATTGTCATTCACTGTGCCAAGGACACTCTGCATTACTAGGCTAGGCATGTCATTGCTATTTATGGCCCTCTGTCATAGTTCTGCTCGCAGCACAGCCACCTGGGCAGTGGTTGCATCTGGTCCATGCTGGTGTGGCAGTGATTTATGCAGTACTTCCCCCTCATCTTGATGGACAGTGATAGCACGGCCCCTGCAGACCTTTATTCTCTGCTCAACACATGCCCATTACTGTTTGGAGAAGACGTCCTGCTCTAAGTGGCACTGTCCAATATCAGTTGCCAAGCTGACCGGGGCTATACTCATATACAGACACCATGATGGCAACACTACTTGTGGTTGGCCTCTCAGCATCCATCACATCAATGTAACAGGGAAGAGTACGTTAACTCTACTTGGGTATAAGCCACTATCAGACTATGGTTATGCTACAGTACACCGCCTTGTGTTGTACCCTTCCAAATAGGAGCCATCTGCCACAATGATCCTTTGTAGCAGTATACACATCACCCTACTCTTACTACCTTTCCTTCTACGGATTCTCTATGCCCATTTCACTCAGCCGTGGAATTGACAACTGACTATAGTCCTGTAGGTGTCTATCCAGCTCAATTTTACACCACTGGATCTGCATGTACTGCACAGGTCCCCCACAACTCCCAGCTATTAAAGCTGACCAACCAGGGTGTGGTGCACAGCCTGAGTTTCAGAGGCAGACATTACTAATGGATGTTCCCCCATGTAGCAGCCTTTTCTGTCTCTGCATGTGTGTGTACCTATCTGCAACAACCATAGGATCGATTTGGCTACCCCCACGTAACACACATGTTGCTTCAGAAGTATACGATTAGCTGTTGACATTGAGGTGGGTTTATATTCCTGTGTGTCTGATATGTTCGTCTCCCCTACATTCTAGTGTTCCCTTCTACAGTGGTTGCTTCTGTACCATTACTTAGGTAGTCATTAATTGCCAGGACTGTCCTGTTTACACCTACCACAGTCTACGAGGATGTCATGTATAAAGGGTAGTGCAGCAGTGATAACACTATTTTCTTCATACACTTAGCATTACGGGAATATGTCTTACTCAGGACAGCCTGTTGTCTGTATGTATTTCTGTGTTGTGCTTCTGGCTTTCCTTTACTTGGGAAATAACTTGTGGATGACATAGTTATATAATTAAGTAGTTTACATATATATCAGTGACTAATTCAACAGATTGATACATAGATGGATAGGTAATACTGAAATAAGAAATAATGATAGACAATTGAGTTTCAGACTTCATTTCCTTCAAAAAAGTTATGCTAATGCAAAACCTGTTATTCTAACTTTCCAAGTTTGTTAACAGCAGACTTTGCAATTTGTCTCTCTTTTGGGCCTTTCTCCCACTTTTATTTATGGCTTTGTCCAGATGTCTTGTTCTACGAGGTATGCAGTAGGAAGGCTCTAACAGGGCATGTTATTTCCATTCTATTATGACTGTGCTTGTACCACTGACAGTGCGCATGTATTGGTGTATCTAGCAGCTGCAGCTTCTTCTGCCGTTCACAGCTTACAACTTCCCACTCACTTTTCTTGCAAGAGTTGTGTATGGGGATTTCTGTGTGTGCTTAGCAAGCATGCTGTTTTTTTTTGTTTTGTCGGACCTGCTTACTTTACTTGTACTGCTGATCGCTTGTCTAGCAAGGCCATTTCCACTGTCATGAAACAGCCCGCTTAGTTTCATTAGGGATAGTCTATGTGGTGGTTTAACCATCTGTGTGCAATCCTGCCACATAGCTCTCTTTTGGCCGCACCACTCTACAGTCTAAGAGGTGCTGCAGCCTTCTGCTTGTAGCTCACAGGCAACTAGATCCATTTAATGTTAAAGGGCATGGACTTGGTGAATACTATGACAGCATCTTCTGATAATCTTGAGTAGCATGAAGTTTGCATATGAAAGATTTGGGGGCATCATTTACATACATGAGTTATCTTGGTTTAGACCACTTAAAGAGTGCTGCAAGAGTTGTAAATGCAAGTTCCCGACAGTCAACACACAGTCTTGAGCATTGACAAGAGGAAAGCTAAATGTGTGCAGCGGTTGTGGATTTCCTAGAAAGATCCACAGGCCTCATTTAACCAAATTTCATCTTTAATTTTAAAGATTATTTAACACTTTTGTGAAGACTGGTAGAGATGGGTAAAGGCTGCCAGCCTAGCCAGATAGAATTTTATAGATAATTCTATCACTTGTAACTATGAATATAGAAAGATAAGCTTGTCTTCTTAAATGAAAGAATGTGGTGTGAAATGGTGAACTTAAAACAATGTGGCAACAGTGCCCTCTGTTGTAAGGAATGCTAAGTCAAGCATTTCTGGTTGGTCCTTTGAAATTAAGATTATTTCATAGGTTCATACTAGGCTATCTGCCCGAGGGCATTTACAAGCCTAGCCCATCGTTTTGTGGCTTACGCCACCCCTTTAGTATGGGGAACTATACCCATTATTTTGCTGTGCCTCTGTCAAGCAGTGACACTGAGGTAATCCCTGGGGTATATCTGCGATCTCCCATCCATTGGTCAAGATTTCTCTTGAACAAGGCCAGCGAGGTGCTCTGCCTCACATGTACCGGGATTTTGTTCCACAGCATAGGGAGTCTTTGGGTGATGAATCTATCCCTCCAGCACATCCTATTAATAGCCGTGTCGAGGTTTAAGTCTCCCACCCTTGTGGCTCTGATGGATCTAGATTTTTTGAGGTGAAGCATATTCATCAAATCTGGGTTTGTCATGGCCTTGTATGTTAGGCAAAGGTCACCTCTGAGCAAGCGGTGGCGACTGCATAGAGCTGGAGTTCTTTCAGTCGGGCAGGAAAGGATAGAATTTTGAGACCCTTTATCCTTTTGGTGAGGAACTTTTGTGGCCTCTCCAGCTGCTGCAAGTGTCGGGTCAGATACATTCCGAATGGGGCATTGTACTCAATCATTGGTCTGATGAGTGATGAGTAAAGGGAGACTATAACCTCCCTTGATCTAGATGAGAATCCCTTCATGATAAGGTGGGCAATGTAGAAGGTCTTCCTAACTACTTTAGCTACATGGGTGTCGAATGACATACTACTATCAACCTGGGTCCCCAGGTCCCTGATAACTTCTTCTGTGCTCAGTGGATTGCCACCTATTTGGTAGCTAGGGGTAACCTTGTTTTTCCCGAAGGGTATGACTATGCATTTTTTGGCATTTAACTTTAGGCCGTGGCTCTGGCACCAGTTATCCGTTTCTGTGAGACCCTTCTGAAGGATATCTGTGTCAGATGTGTTTTCTACTATGGCGCCCAGTTTGCAGTCATCTGCAAACTTTGTCAGCCATAACCCTCCTGTGTTTACTTGTACTTCGGAAAAGTAGATGCCAAACAAGAATGGGCCCAGGACTGAGCCCTGTGGGACACCACTTGTGACAGGCTTTGAGTCTGACATGGCGCCAGCAACTCTGACCCTGTGGGTTCTATCACTCAGCCAGTTTGCAACCCATCTTGTGATGTATGGGTTAACATTTAAGCTGATGAGTTTTTCAATGATAGCCGAGTGGGGTATTGTATCGAAGGCCTTAGCCAGATCGAGGTAGGCTGTATGGACTGCCTTTCCCTCATCAATGGCTTTGGTGACTGTTTCGAAAAAGTCAACCAAGTTTAAAAGGCATGGCTGCCTTTGTTGTTTACAAGTCAGCTACAGTCCAGCTAGATGAAGGTTTCCTGCCTATTGTTTTTAGGCTAAAGTTAATTACCAGAATTTACACGAGGAATGTCCTTTATTGGTCTAAGTGTAAAGACTGTAAACACAGTTTGTCAGCCTGGGAATACCAGGAAAGTGTGAAATTATGTAATGTTTTATCAGAACTGCAGTTTCAATTTAAAAAGTGAGAACTAGAGATAAGCATTTTCATCTGGACATCCAACTTAGCATTGTGCCTGTCATCTTATGCAAGTTATTTTAGAAGTGTGTTTTCTTATAGAAAGAGCTAGAAAATTAGAAATTTAAACCAAGTGTTTTCTGTGACGTCAGAACTGTACTACTGATTTAAGTATTTCAGTGTGATCTCTGAACTCTTGACTAGCAGACTGTAGTAGAAAGTATCTTGTGGTTTTAATTATTAAACATTGTAAAACCTTTTAACTGTGGCTGGTTTTGTGTAGAGATAAATTAAGCTCTAAGAATACATTGCATATAAGGATCCTATACCAAATCACTCTAGCAAGCCTTGAGACTGTTTAGTCACATCTACCAATTTGACAATGATATTGCACAGTAATAATTGGACACCCTTTTAAGGAACTGTGAGTAGCTGATAGTAGCAGGGTGGCAAGTGGTACTACTGTATAGTCTGGGTAAAAGAAGCACAGCTGGAGAACCTGTGCCAGCCTTCCCCAGAAGTGTCTGTGTGGTTGTGTAAACTCTTCTCAGTGTGTCTCTCAGCTAGTTGGGCAGGGACACTGGCTGGACAGAGACAGTACTGGAGATTTTAGCTTGCCCAACTCAGCTGCAATCTGGACTCTATAACTGTCAGTAGGGAGTCTTATTAGGGAGTAACCAGCCCCAGACTGTGATGTGTGCTCTTAAGGGAAATTGGAATTTAGTGCATGTCATCCTTTCCTCATATATGAGGCACCCTCTCTGATGTTAGTGGTGAGGATTGAGGCTCCTTAATTGTTGGGCCAGGGCACAGGCATCACAACTTTGTTAGTAAATAGTTTGTGGAGTATAGTTATTAGTGGAAATAAATGACTCAAACATTACATAGGAAGATTGCAAGTCTGTTATACAACTTGACAGATTTGGACTTAGCTCAGCCCAGGAGTATTGCAAGATATGTAAATGAAAGTTCTTGACATTTTGTTACAATTGTGGCTAGAATCTAAATTAAGGATGCTGGACCTCTGAAAGGTGGAGGTTTCTGGGAGAAGGTAATTGGACATGGAGAGGTTCTGAACAGCTAGTCTGTGATAAAAATCAAGTAACAAGCAACTGGAAGTAGTAGTGTGGGGATACCAAGACCAACTAGTACAAGTGGCAAACAAAGAAGGCTGACGTTGATCTTGCTAACATGTTTTTGAAAGGAGACATTCCAGTCTATTGGACAGAAGCGAACTGAAATTAGCTCAGCTGAAGGTGGGAAAGCAGGTAACTGCAAATATCACAGGATAGGGTCATGGTCATTTGAAGAGAAAATTTGCAGACAGGCATAAACTGTTATACAGTTTACTATTAAGAGTATTCTACCCATAGCCATTTTACCAACAATTCTGATAAAGCTAAAATCGTTGGGTTGTTCATGGCTAGTAAGAAATGCAGTTATTCCAATTTACTTAATATGGCAGTGGTGCAGCAGTAGCATTGTCACCTCACATCAAGAGGATCTCCCATTCAATTCTCAGCTGGAGTTCCTTGTGTGGAGTCTGCATGTCCTCCCCACAGTCAAGTGGCTGTCATTCAAAAGACATACACAAATGGGCATGCCTTCCTTGAAGGTTGGGCATTGAGCTGGCACCTCAGCACCATAAAAATCTGCCAATCATTAGCAGTCCAGAGTTCCACTGTGGCAACCCCTAACCAGGAAAAGCCAAAAGACGACAATATGGTACCTATATGGTTTATAGAATTTTCTTTTGTTTACAACCTGGGCTGCTCCCAACATAACTTTATATCACCAGGATGGGGGCAGTTTTTATACAAAATTTTAGCAGCTTTAGGTAGAGCTGGAGGTTAGCAAGTGACAGCTGTGACCATTTTGAAATGTTTCTTGACAATGTGTTGCTGGGGAGGCAAGAGGTTTTAACTGTTGAGCAGTGGGATTTGGCACTCCCGCTGCAGGACTTGGGAATATGCACAACTGCATTTCTCTTGCTTTGGACACTGTCTATTGTTGGGTTGTCATACAGATTGAAGGAGGCCAGAATTTTTTTTTTCTATGTTCAGAATAAACTAAAGGAAAGAAACAATATTTATATGCAGGAGAGAGAGCCATGCAATGCGAGATTGAAGAAAGTAAAAGGAACAGTGTAGATAGAAACATTTGGTTTCAGAGAAGAGTGTAGAAGAGGTAAAAAGGTCACAATCCACATTAGTAGCAGGTCAATTTGAAGTGGATTATTTGTTACAAGAATGAAGTGCTGGAAAGCTGAAGGGCATTGATGAGGTCTGAATTTGCTCAGGGCTAGGTGCTACTGGAAGTTGAGGATATACGAGAGTCTTGGAGTTTGACCCAACCAAGGAGGATGCGTCTGGCAACTGATGTTACAACAGAGTTATGCTACTGCATAGAGTCTTTAATTGATGTACTACACACCTTTAGGACATTACATTTTTTTTAAACCACCGTGAGATGCAGTGCCTTACTAGCTGGACAATTCTCTCATGCATGTGATCAGTACATCAGTAGCTGATGCAGTAATATAGGCATAGCTCTTTTCTGTGCCTTCAACCTTCAGTACTTCACTCCAAGACAAAATATTGCACCCCGAATGCCAAATCTTCTGTGCCTTCTTGCACAGACACTTAAACTGCTAAAGAAAATATTACCTTCTACAATTGCATCAATTTTATATTTGACATCTTATTAATTCATGATTTAACAGCCTGACTTGTACTCATTCCACTTCCTCCAGTGCAAACATTTCTCAATTCTTCTCACATTAATAACATAAAAAATGTAGCCAAAATGAGGGGAAAGACACTGATTTTTAATGAGAAATATACATACATCACTAATTAAACTGGGTTTCCTGTTAATACAACCATCTGTTATGTAGTAATGCTTCAAAGAGTAAAGCATTATCAATTGATGAACTGAAATTATTAAGATGAAACTACTATCACTGAAAATCAAACAAATTAGTACTACAGTTAGGTGGCCGCTGTGGTGCAGCAGTTAGCATTCACACCTCATAGCAAGAGGTTCTCCGATTCAATTCTCAGCTGGGGTGCCTTCTGTGCAGTCTGCATGTCCTCCCTGCAGTGGCATGGGTCTCATCTGGGTGCTCAAGTTTCCTTCCACATCCCAGACATGCTACAGGCGGACTGGATGCTAAATTGGCCCTAGGTGTGAGCATGTGCACCTTCTGTAGAAGGTTGGGCACCACTCGACAAACTCCACTCCCAATTGTTCCACAAACAGTTGTTCTGCTGAGGCAACCCCTACCAGGGGAATAAAAAAAAACAAAAGAAGCAGGCACACGCTCAAGTGAAGCTGGCTACTGGGTGGGACTGGAGGAATTGTTTAAGGTTCACTATGTTATTTTCAAACACATCCTTTTGTGTGGAGAGTGACATGGCAAAACTTTCAGCTGACTTCCCTGAATGTAACGGCACAAATAGGATCAGAGCTGGATGCAACACAGATTTTTAAAAAAAAAAAACAAAATACACCTCCCCCCCCCCCTTTTAAAGGGTGTTCTTTATGGAAAACACCCTTTACATCCAGTCACAAAGGCACAATAGGTGTGTGCAACCTATTTTTGTCTTCTGTGTCTCTACGACCTGTTCACATCTTTGTCTTCCATATGTGCACAGAATTTGAATGCGACAAGACATTCAATATACAGATCACTAACAGACAAGCGAGGAGGGTAGGGGGGTGTGTGTATAGGAGGGAGGGAGGGATCTCAACAGTCCAGATTTTCACCTTACATTTTAGTCTGTTCATCAGCTGTGGTTTTCTGGGTTCATTGTGGCTCAGCAAGGTCAGACTTAATTAAACAAGGACACTGAAACATAAAGTAGTTTGATAACAGCAACCTCTTTCTTAGTTACAGACCTACTTAATGTGGAATTATTCAGTTGACTTACCTCTGCAGAAATTGTGCATACTAACAGAGATTGGATTGTAATGACAGAGGTTTGAATGGCATCTTATGGTCAAAAAGTTCTAAATTTGACAGTTTTGTCATTATTGATTCATATGTTTTGTTTCATCACTTACTGAAAAAATATTCAAAACTATAAATTTAAAACACGCTAACAAGTGATGCTGTATAATACAAGAGATTAATTCACCTTCCTGGTTGTATTAAATTATAACAACTTTTGAATGTTTGCATGGTCCTAAACACATGTGCAAGCCCCTGGCCAGATGCATTTTCTTTAAATGCGTGTTTCAATGAATACGAGTTTTAAGGATAGACGTTTTAATGTAAAGTCAATTTTTTTTTTACTGCGACAATATTGCTTTGTATAACAAATGTTGCAGTGTTTGTGCTATAAAATCTGAATCCTTGAAGTAAATCAGAAGACGGTATACACACCAAGTTTGGTACAATGTTTATGGTAAAAGGGGAGAAACAGCCACAAATAGCTACTACACATTTTAAGGCAACAAGGGGGTGGGACTAAGTAACACTAGCACATATCCTGAGCTAAAAAATTGTACATATTCTTGGTGGCTGTGAAATAGGTCTGTTAATGTATTAAAAAATAAATTAAATACACCATAGCTGAAAGGTTCTAGTGCACAGATCCAGCCTTGTAAGGGAGTGAAAATGTGAAACACAGAGCCACCTCGAACAGTTAGTGAGATAATCACTTCTGCTCTTGAAATAAGAAATTAGAATATAACTATTTCAACTTTTATGTTATTAAAATTAAAATGCAAGGAGAAACACAGCTTCATGTTTAAGAATCAAATCATGGACCCAAAAAAAAAAAGCATGTTTATTTCATCATGGTTGGGCATCTCCTACATTTTAAACACCACTGACTATTTACAGGTTTTTAAATACTTGTAATTTCTGGGTCTGACCACACAGGGTCGAACATCGTGTAGCAATCCTGATGGTTTACTCTGCCTATACATATCCCACAATGCACTGCTTGCCTGTAAAAAATTAAATCATGCAGGCCTCTTTCTTCCTAAAGTTCCCGTCACTATATTGATTTTACATGCACACACAGCTATCTTTGTGAGTTTTTAAGTTAACATTCCATGCTGCTCAACAACTAAAAACACAAACAGTGCAAATGCCACAGGACATTCAAAGTGCTTTTTACTGTTGCTCCTTTTTAGAATTGATAAATTGCAGTCTTTTACAAAGCCTGAATTGTATGACTGACTCCTCTATCCTCCTTCACAGCTACCATCCCTAGCTGTCAAAGTGATAAGGGTAATTTGAACCATTACCCGTTATGATAGACAGCTCCCCCGCAGGAGCCTTGATTCATGCACTGTTCCCATGTCCTAGCCTTTACTTTCTGTATGGATAAGAGAAGGACTAGGGAGCTGCGATATCACAGGACAGTCATGGTGATGTTAGTTTGGGGAGGGAATTTGCCAGAAAACTATCTATATTCACTGGCCTTGATAAGATCAAATGAACTGGAAACTGCAGCAAGCTTTTCCAGGGTGGGATAAAAGGTTTTTAAAGTGAAATCAGCATAGTATGGTAAGGTACTGTTTTAGTGAAGAGAAACATTAGATTTAAAATATTTAAATACTGTACTGTTTATTCATAGCAGGGGCCATAAATAAGGAAAACAGGCAGAAGTTAATCATTTAACAATATAAACACACTGTCTTTTAAACAAAAATATACCCAAATATCACAACAAAGGGAACACTCTCAAGGGAGAGCAAGACACTATTTTGCTAGACCACACTGCCCGAAAAACAAAACCATGACAAATATCACTAGATTCAAAACTGAGTTACCACTAACTCATAGTGACAACCCTCAGTGACTGCTGACAGTACTACTTAAAATATGTCAGCGTGAACATTCATACCACCATGCAAGTTGTACACTGGTATGAACAACTATGTAATCAGCAATAAGTATTCAAATTTAGGAAGTAAAACTATCTTTACAAGGGTGTTAGGACAATTCTACTCCCCAGTGCTCTTAACTTACTTGTCCTCTTTCTAAACTCTCTTGTGTAATATGGTATGTCAAAAGTTCATTATCACCAACTACGGAAATATATTATATTAAATGCATCAACAGTGAAAAGAGTCTTCCACCTAGGTATGCTCAGCTCTCTGCTTATTACTGTAACACTATCAGCTATACAATATTTGATCTTAGGTTAATAGGTTGATACTAGGCTATCTGCCCTAGGGCATTTATAAGCCTAGCCAGAGTGTATTTGGCTTTCGCTACCCTTTTAGATTAGTTGACTGTGCCTCTGTATAGTAGGTCACAGAAGACGGCCCTTTTGAGGTTAGTTTACTGTGCCTCTGTCTAGTAGGGACACAGAAGAGATCCCAGGGGTAAACCTACGATCTCCCATCCACTCGTCAAGATTTCTCTTGAAGAGGGTCATTGAGGGACTCTGCCTAACATGGATTGGGATTTTGTTCCAGAGTGAGGGGAGCCTCTGGCATATGAATCTGTCCCTCCAGCATGTCCTATTTATTTCTGTGCTGAGGTGCAAGTCCCTGGAGCGTGTAGCTCTAAGGGATTTGGATTTCCTGAGGTGGAGCATGTCCATTAATTCTGGGTTGGACATGGCTTTATACGTCAGGCACAGACCACCTGAGTAGGCGGTAAGCAACTGAGTAGAGCTTGAGTTTAACATAACAGCACAGGGCATCTGTTTGAGTCCCTTGATCCTCTTGGTGAGGTACTTTTGGGGTCTCTTCAGTTGCTGAAGGTGTTGGGCAAGGTACATCCCAAATGGGGCATTGTATTCAATTATGGGCCTGATGAGTGATTAGAGGGGTACAATGACCTCTCTCTTGAGCTAGATGTGAACCCTTTTGTGATAAGGTGGGCTATATAGAAGATCTTTCTAACCACTTTGGCAATGTGATTGTCAAGAGAGATTGCCATCTACTTGGATCCCCAAATCCCTAATTACTTCTTCCGTACTTAATGGATTACCACCTACGTGGTAATTTGTGGGCACTTTGTTTTTCCCAAAGGGGATGACTATGCACTTTTTGGCATTTAGCTTTAGGCCATGGCACCAGTTATCAGTTTCTGAGACCATTCTGGAGGATGCTTGTGTCAGTCGACGAGTCGATTATGGCACCCAGTTTGCAGCCATCTGCAAACTTGGTCAGCCATAGTCCTCCCATGTTAGCTTGTACCTCAGAGAAATATATACCGAACAAGAGAGGTCCCAGGACTGAGCCTTGTGGGACGGTACTTGCAACTGGTTTAGAGTCTGACATGGAACCTGCAATTCTGATCATGTGGGTTCTATCCCTGTGCCGGTTTGCAACCCATCTTGTGACATAGAGGTTGATATTTAAGCTGGTGAGCTTATTTATGATGCCTGAGTGGGATATGGTGTTGAAGGCTTTTGCGAAATCCAGGTAGGCTTTGTGGACTACCTTCCCTTCATCTGCTTCAAAGAAGTCGACCAGGTTCAAGAGGCAAGATCTGCCCTTAAAGCAGAATTGGGTAGGATCCAGTGTTTGGAGGTTCCCAATGTCTTTGTTTATGAGTTTCATGATGATACGCTCCATAGCTTTGCAGACCAGGCTAGTCAGGCTTATAGGGCGATAGTTTCCAGGGTCCGTTGTGGCACCACCTTTGTGGAGTGGGACCACCGTTTTTGTACATCAATCCTTTGGTACATATCCTGTAGTAAGGCTGAGATTGAACAGTGACTTTATGTGAGGGTTCAGTTCTTCTTGGAGTTAAAGACGCAGCCCAGGACACCATCCAGTCCCATTGATGCTGTGTTTCTTGCTTTGGAGAGGGCAGCTCTCACCTGTGCATCTGTGATGTCAGGGAGGCTACACTCTGTTGGGATAGACATTTGCTGTTTTGGGGGGGGGGGTTTGCACTGAACCTGTCTGCCAGGATGTTGGCAATGTCTGTGGGTTCAGTGTATTTTTTGTCATTTTGAACCAACTTAGAGCATATCTGGGAGTTGCCACCCAAGTTCCTGACATAACTAAAGAAGGCCTTGTGATTATCTTTAGCATCTTGTGCAATTTTTCTTTCGAAGCTGGCCTTAGATGATTTTATGAGGTATTGTAGTTTCTTGCTAGTACTGATCAGAGATGCCTTGCCTTTTTGGGATTTTGCTCTATCATGTAGTAGCTTCCTCCTGTTGTATAGCTTACTTATGGCTGGGGTCCACCAGACAGGTCTCCTGCCTTTGGAGGAATGGGTCTTGGTTTTATTTGGGATAGCAAGATCCATGCATTCCTGTAGGTGTTCATAGAAAGAGTTTGTAAAGGATTCTGCAGTTTGGACCGTATTTCCCACTGCCCTGGGGGCTGTGAAGGATTCCACCTCGGTTTTGAGAAGTTCTTCACCGTAGTTTCCTTGGCTGGGGGTGGGGACGAGATATGGATGTCCAGTGAGATTAATTTATGGTCAGATCTTACCAATGAGGGGTATACCTCTGGTATGGAACAGAGTCCCCATGTTGGTGATGATCAAGTCCAATACGATTTCCCCTCTTGTGGGAGTGGTGACCAGTTGTTCCATACCATTTGAGTTTATATATTCTAGAAACCGTTGGGAAAAGGTGTTGGGGCTTGAGTAGTGCTCCCAAGTCTATGTTTGGATAGTTGAAGTCACCCAATATAATGGTGTTTGGAGAGACCTTCATATTCTCCAGTGTTCTCAGGAAAGCCGAGTGGGGTTCCTGAGTTTGGGAGGGTGGTCTGTAGCAGGCTACAAACTGAAAGGCAGTTTTGCCCACTGTTAGTTGAACATGGATTGTCTCCGATGCTTCATGCAGTGCCACTAACCTGGAGGTGTAAGTATCTTTGATGAATATGGATACTCCCCCTCCTTTTGTGGTTCGGTCTGAGTTTTGGGGCTGAAAAGCATGGTATGAAGTATAACCTGGTAGTGCTGGGGTGTTCGCGGGAGCCTTGAACCAGGTTTCTGTTACTGCATAGATAACGATATTCTCCATACTGAGGAGAGCCTCAAGTGCGTGCATCTTGAGGTTTAGACTTCTAGCGTTGAGCAGCATTACCCTTAGTTTCTTTTTCTTTGAGTTGTCTATGGAGGTGGGTTTGTCTTTTGAGCCTTGCCTAAAAAAGGCACTATGGAGGTGGCAAGAGCCTTAGCTAGTATTCGAAAGCCCAGGGGTGACAGGTGCAAGCCATCCCTAGCGAAGCAACGTGGCTTGTCGAGCATGTCATCCCAGGCTGACAGACACTGGATCCCCTTTGAATGACACCAATACTTTAGCCAATTGTTAAAATTGATCATTTTGTCTTTACACTGTGGCATCTTTCTTGGTGAGGGTAAGATTCTACTGAAGGTCAGGGTCATACCGGCCTGGGCTACATGATCAGAGAGCTCCTCTATGTCTCTTTTCATGTAGTCCAGGGAGGTACGTCTCAGTCATTGTCCATGACAGAGTCATATTTGTACTTGCTTTGGAGTGACCTGAGTGCTTGTGTTATGTGGCGGATCCTGGCATCCGACAGGCAGCTTACAGTGACCTTCTTGTTTAGCCTGGTGAGTGGGATGTCAGTGTGGCTGACAATAGAGTCACCTATTACAAGTGTATTAGGTGTGTTGTTTAGCCTTAAAGGCTGTGACTGTGTGGCACACTGAATTTGTGAACTATGTGATACGTGGGTATTGTTGTGGGGTAGCAGTTGCTTGGATGTCTGCTTTGGAGGTCTCTGCTGCTTGGGCAGATTTTTATTTAGAGCCTACGAGTATGTTTTTGTGTGTTTATGTGTTTGGTTCTCTGTTGTGTTAGGTCTACGTGAGACTGGATTTGTGGTGTGTGTGGTTACCTTCTCCTCCTGACTGACTGCGCCAATATTGGGTTGAGAGAGCTCAGCCTCCAGTTTGGCTATATAGTTGCATCTCTCACATATATTTGAGCTTGTTGGGAGGAGGACAGGGTGGTCTGTGTACTTAAGGCAGTCGTAACATTGCCTCAAGATTCCCAGATTCACCAGCTGGACTGGAGAGTAAACCCGAAACTGACTTTTGGACATGCCAGAATAGTATCAGGAACTACATTTTGACTGATCAAAAAAGGACCAATAGGGAGCCAAGTACTTAAAGGGAGTATAAGAGGGTGTAGTGCTTTAGTTTATTAGTGCTTACTTATAAGATTACTTATACGAGCAACTGCAGAACTTTAGAATGAAAATAGAGTGCTTACTCTCAGATTTAGAACAGTTCCAAGGGAAAAAGTGAAGAGCAGACTTTGTGGAACCGGGAATAGTTTAAACCAGTTTAAGTGGCGCTGCGCTATGCGCAAAATAGTGCAAAACCGCACAAATGTGGGTTCTAAAGCAGAGAAACTGAAAGATAGGAATTGACCCAGAGTGGCCAATAAGCTACAAGTTTCAGGGCTGAGACCACTCCTCCAGGGACAGATAGGCTGCTCAAAGCTCCCCACTCTCACTGGTGAGCAGAAAAGCTTCCTCCTATCCAAGTAAGGATATGGGCAACACAGGAAACTATCACAGTCCGGAATTCAGCAAAACCTGAAATCTGGACTAATCTAGTTCAGCAAAGGCGGTAAAAGAATATTTTTTGTTTTTTTTTCAGGAAACCGCAGAAACACAGAAAACACTGTAAATGATATAAACAGGCTAGCACACTTTAGTGCATAGCCTACAACAGTTATACAATACAAAAATGACTTAACTTGATATAAAACAAGTGCAAAAACTGTAAAAAGCAGAAGGCAAATGCAAGAAACTTTTTGAAGCACAGATCAGTTAGAAATTTGCTTTTTAGGTGGGAAAAGGCAGTCTGAGCAAAAGAAGAGAAAAAGTACTTGATTGCACTTTTCTTACTGGTATGCGTGCATGCAAGATTTGATACAGGTTTGTATTTTACATTAATTTGTTTTGCGGTATTTTTGGTGCTTTTCTCCCCAGGCCTCTGTTGTAAAGTGGGTCTTTAACCCAGTCGGACTTTGCAGTAAACAAATTGTGAATAAGTAAGTGTGACCTTCTCTAAATGATGCTGCCACTCTGCCGAAGCTGCTTTACAGTTATTCAAGTCATCTAAGCTCCATCTATAATCTCAAAACAAACTGATGAGCAGAGGGATCACCCACCGAATACACGTGCAGAATTTCTGTAAACAGGATCAAGTAAAACCTACCCACATTCAAATCATGTTAAAATATTAGTATGCAGACATTCCCCTCACTCATGGGGGCAGGCAGCAGTGGTACCAATTAATGAAAGGGGGTGGAACATATCCTCATGACTCCATGAAATTTTATGCAACTGTACATTAAAAAGAGAAAAGCAAAAAAGACTATTAACCACTACAAAGGAAAAAAAACACGTTAATATAAAACTGGGAAAAATACAAATTGAGGCACATGAAAAAAAAAAACGATTTTAACAACTGACTGCAGGACTAAAAAAAAAAAAAAAAAAGAAGACTTACCATCCTATGCAGCAAAGACAAGCTGAGCAAAAATGAAACTTGAAAATAATCCCTTTTAACATATATACAAGTACACACTAATATTACATTCATTTAATGCTATTAAATTATGTCAGACTCCCATAACCTCATGAAAAGCTGACATGGAGTTTACCATGCAAGTAGGGAATGGAAAAGAATTTACATACACTTACTTCCAGAACACACACCTAAACACAAATCCGGACTACCAGTCCACCTACTGGACGTCTTTGGAATGGAGAGAACACCAAACAACTTGTAAAAAAATCTATGTAAACAGAGAGAAAATACAAACACCACAGAAGGCACCCCAGCCCAAAAACAAACAGGGCACCTGCTACAAGGCAACAATGCTACTTACCGCACCACTCACCCCACAACTACAGATGCACTAAAATGAAGTCACAAAGCTCAGCACTGCATCAGATAGAAAACAGCAATATATTAAAATGATAGAGCCCCAGCAGCACTGGTTGGTTACCTAACTTGTGCAGAATTGGACAAGCAAAATAAAATATTACAGGATATAACTATGTTAGATGGTAGTCAAGTTGCCTTTAAATTTATTCCTAAAAGCGAAAGCAGGCTTTTTCCTAAAATAGCAATCAAATGTATAAAGCCAAAAACAGGTTGGTGAAACTTGTGCCA
The DNA here is from genome assembly GCF_019279795.1 of Protopterus annectens. Lineage (NCBI taxonomy): Eukaryota > Metazoa > Chordata > Ceratodontiformes > Protopteridae > Protopterus > Protopterus annectens. Next base: position 953,840,288 of record NC_056733.1, on the reverse strand, counting down.
CAGTAATTGCTCCAGAAACTCCTTACACACAGGAGTGGCCTTAGGTCAACTGGTGCCCTAGGCAAAAGGGCTCCATGGCGCCCCCCCACCACACCACTAAGTGCCCCCATCCTGGTCTACCTACATTAACTGAAAAAATGCCCCTGCTAGAGCAACACCCTAGGCGACCGCCTAGTTGGCCCATGCCTAAGGCGAGCTATGCTTACACAGGTCAATATCAAATTACAAAAACTGTCTACACATCAAACCCCAATGCTTCTATTCTTTCAGCTGAAGACATTTATTTTTCAATACCCGCTTTATAATACTAAGATTAGCTACAATTTATTCCAGCAAGAGTCTAAAGCAGGCAACAAGATTATAGAAAAAGTAGCAAATACACCCCTAATTCAATAAATATGGTGGGAGGACCGTCTCCCCCCCCCCCCCCATATGGCTACTGCCTGGCCACACTTGTGTGGAAGGGGAATCAAATTATACAGACCACAGCCACCCAATGCAGTCAAATCTAGGTGGAAATTTAAAGGGTCCAGCCATTTGCAAAGGAATAGGAAAAAAGGGGGGAGGCAGCTTTGCATACATATGTAGACCCTACATTCAAAGAATCTGATACGCCTCAAACCCAGAAACCAATTACAGAGTAGCGATTTTAATTGCTGCACTGTGTCACATGACAAACCATGCAGCACTGCTTCAACACAGCTACCTCCGATGTCCAGAATTTTGCAAAAAATTACTGGATTTGACCTCATATTGCCCAACATTAAATACTCTGGATGTTTTTTTCACTAAGCTGCAAATGATTACTGGTTGATCAGGTCACCAACAAGAGGTTTTGTATTCGAACATTACCCCACCAGATGCGCAGTAGGAAAGACTGCCCAAAACCCGCCTAGCACTCTGCGCATGTATTTTGAAAACTGCTTTGAATAAACTTGGGAAAACCATCCTCACAGAAATAAGTATGCTACACTTTGTAATTATTTCAATACAAAGCCTCCCCCCTTATTTGCTGGCACCAGAATTTCCAATTTCCACTGATCAAAAGCTTCGATAGATTACGTTAGACTAAATTTGGCAGAACTTGTACTTACAAATGGCATACCAATGCAAACAGATTTTTACCTACAAACAAAATGCTGCACGTATAAAATCTATTACACAGACTTAAAATTTCTATTCTGTAAATGTGTGGGCTGCAGCCTTTCTGGGAAGTATTTTTTATTGCATTTACTTGTCCTCAGAATATTTTTTGTTGCTTTACCTCCAGAAAAAAAATGTTTAAAGAAAGGAGGGGTGTAGGGGGGACTTGCCCCCCTGCAAAAGCAATTACTGCAAACATTATACCAAAGAAAGGTGGGAATGCACAGGTTAGGGGTATTGAAAAACGGGAACTTCTGGATATTGCGTACATACTGCCCTTCTGACCCACTTCTTAACCACACACTGTGCATTGCAGGGTAAGTAAAGTGACAAAATTATAACCTGCAACATCTACGCTCCTCTAAAACTTTTGATCAACAGGACTACAACTAATAACGCTGCAGGAGATGGCTTGTTCTCCAACTCAGTTGGAAATCTATGGAACAAATTACCCCCAGATATCTCATCTCTGACTTCTCTTCCTATTTTCAAGAAGAATCTCAAACAGTATCTCAATAAAAAATGGATATGCCCCTGCACTAACCCAGACTAGCCTTGCTCTTCCTTTTCTTGTCTCCCTAACCTCCCCTCTCTCCCATCATAACCCAGTTGAGGTCTCCTAGCCCCTCAACTATACATTAAGATAGTGAACTGACCCGCTGACTAGCTATCTCTGAGTGTTTCTCCACTCTTGCATAGGTGGAGAATTCTGCCGCTCATAAATAACTATTATTTAGCCCCAAGAAGATAATTAAATCCATCCTATACTAACTCAGATACCTTTCCTAGATTTCCTTTTCCTTTCTTACTTTATCCTCAGTCTATTCATTATGGTTTCTAATTGTTACTTTATAAAAAGTACTAAGCTTTGCCCATGACATATGTAGGATCTTGTATCTCACTTATGTGAGAGACTATTGTGTTATTAATCTCCCAATTTCCTCAAAAAAAAAAAAAAAAAAAAAAAAAAAAAAAAAAATTAAAAAATATTTTTTTTTACTTTACTTCCTTCTTACTATTTTAGCTGCAATTACTTTCAGGATTACCTTTTTATTAAACTATGTATTAATACCTGGAGCTTTTCTCCCCGTGCCTCTACTGAAAGTGGACATGTATCAGCTAGACTAGCCCGGTCAACAAATGTAAAATAAAATAAAGCAAGTCACATCCAAGACATGCGAGGCTTTCGACAGTGCACTTATAAATGTAGAAAATGAGGACAAGTTTAATCTCAGTTTTACAGATTGTATACTAAAGGCTGTAGCAAATCTAAGATAATATAAAAAGATTGAAGCCTATATCAAAAACGGCGAGAAAGTGAATATCACATTGACAGTCACCATGTCACTGTATAATCTGCATGGCTTGTCACTCAGCATGTCAATCATGTAGGCCACGCCCATTCCTGCGCGAGGGGAGGGGTAATCAAATTAATGAATTAGTACCAAACCTGATTTAGAAAAGGGAAACTACCCGCTCCGTTACCTTCTTCGCTTTATTTTTATACATCATCCCGATGTGGTGCCTCCCGTCCCGTTAGTTTTGTCTGTGCGACAAAGAACTGAGTGACATGACGCAATGGCCGGGTGTGGCTACTCCCGAACGGACTTAAGCCATCGCCTGGGGGAGTGCGAGCACACAGATTTGTACAACAAACTGCAGAACTAATATCGTAGCTACAGAAAAAAAAAAAGTCTTTCCTGTATTAAGTACATTTTTCCATATTAATCACGTGTCACGACCGGCCAGTGCCTTGACGTCATCAGCGCCAACAATACAGACAAGTCCACTCTTAACAGCGTAACCGTGTTATCATCCCCATCACAACTTTGATGTGTTAGCAAGTATGTCGTGACGTGCTTGAAAAGCCATTCTGTTTTAAAACTTAAAGGAAATTAGTTTACCGAGCCCCACAACTTTTAAGCGACAAACCTTGATGTCTGGGACACAAGCCCCGTTCGCCGTACAACACAAACTAACATGTAACCTACGCCGATACTCGTCTGCAGTTTATTTTTATCACGGAACGATTACAAGAAACCAAAGCTGACGCCCACTACTGTTAGAGCAGAGTATGCTTGGCCTACACGGCCTAAGCAACAGTAGTAAACAGAGAAACATGAAACAGTTAGAATAGCTCAGCTGATCTTGTAAACTCGCTCTTCCACACATCTCTTAAAAGGAATAGTTGCAAGGGGTCAGTGATGGGCAGGGAGTTCATCCAATCGCATTCGACACTGCCTCGACAGCCATATATGTTCAAATTAGGGAATGCCTGAAATAGAGGACACAGAAACCATGTCAGAAAATTGGCATTAAAAACAGGTGTCCAAGTATCACATTATCATTTTTAACATACTTACCCAATACATATTAAACACCTTAAAAACGTGAACACTTTTACTTTCGAGACAAAAAAATAAAACAAATCTAACCAACCTCCACTGCCAGACAGACTAGGTGGCTGTCACCGGACGGAACCAGCTATTACGCAAGCCGTCTTAGGAGTGACTTACACTTTTGGCCACTCCAAACAGCAGTACATATTACACCAGCCAATCTCCTTCAGTACTTACATATGTAGACTTCAGCTACAGAAAGGCTGGATAACTGACGTTTCACTGGACCAATTGAACATTGAGATAGTTCAGGAAGAGGGGCGGTGCAAGGAATGCGTGTAAACTCAGTCGAACTTTCAGGAGCGGCGCGTGACGATCGCTTGATTGATAGTTGGTACACCTTATTGTAATTTTTGTCGTCATTATTTCAACCAATTAGTTCTCGAAATGGTCAAAAAGAGGCATGTCTAGTAACATTAGCAAGTTAAGGTGTAAGAAGTTAATGGCTAGGGAAGGGGTTTCACTCTGTATTCGCGTTAAAACAGTCTGTGGATTATTTTAAGTAAACTGTAAATATTTCATAGAACGAAAAGAAAACAGCAGACTGCCTGTCATAATAGCGGAATTATGCAGAATGCAGTAACCGGGATAGCAATGTTGACGGACGGCTTTGAGGACGAGATTGATTCGGTGACTCCGCGCTCCCCCCCGGCGGTGGGGCTTGGAGTTGGTGCCGGGCCGGGAGTTGGACTTGGAGGAAAGAAGGTTCGGCTATTCGGAGATGCTGGATCAGGCGCAGAGCGATTGGATTTTAAATTGGCCGCGGCTGCAGTGTTGTCCTCCGGTACGCCGGGCTCTGGCAGCGACGAGGATGAAGTGTCTGAAGTAAGACCTTAATTTTTTTTTCTTAACGGTGAAGTAAATGCACACATGGTTGTTTTTCTTGTTTTTAACTAAACAAATCAGAAATCACGCTGTCAGATAGTAAATGTTTGTTTTCGTGACTCTTGGATTGTAGGTACTTATAATATTGGGTATGGCTGCTGACGGCTAATACGGATCTTTTTGCGACAGTTCGCTTAGTAATCCGGTTTGATATAGCTTACTTAAATCCCAGTTGTTGAGCATGTTATGTTTATGAAGGTGGAGACAAGGAAACCTGCGTCTTTTTAAAGGTTTAGATAATTGAAATGTATATATTGGAACGCTTAGCAGACGACTCAGTGAGACTGGTTAAGTTTCAGATTATTTGGTTTGTAGTGCCTTTTTTAGATGAGGCCTGACATTTGTGACATTTTGGTTCCTGTAACGTTTGTATCCATGATATTCTAAATAAAGAGAATGTTTTGTTTGTTTATTTACGGCTCCGAAGCAGATTCAGTATTATTGCAGTGGATCTGCATTGTGAGGTGGTGGTTCATTAGCCAGCAGAAAATAGACCCCTGGCGTGTTTCTTATAGAGTAAGTAATGTTGAGTTTTGTGTTGTACACCTGTCATTGTTTTCTTGATAAGTTTAGTGGCTCAATAGTTTAGTGCACACATGACGGTTTTTGGTAAATGTGCCGTTGATGAGGTTTATTTAACTGATGTGTGCTGCTTAGTGTTTCTTGTTTCATGTAGCTATCCAAATTGCTGCTGTTGATGGGTTGTATTTTTAAGTGCATATTCACTGTGTGTTATCCTTTGTCATTATCCTTTAGTCAACCACTATCTAGCCAAGGTAAAGAGAATTTTGCACTGTAGGGATTACTTTTCTAGGTGCATCACAAATAAGCTTTTTAAAAATATTGTAAATGTATTTATTTATGGGTCTGGGAAATGGTTTGTTTGGTGGTATGCCTTTTACTGGTTCTCTTTTCCACCCTATTATGTGATTGCATTTACAATTCAACACTGAACGCAGAGAGCTAGGCATTTTGGTGCCACTTTGTAGAAAACAAACCAGGGATTTATTTGATTATAAATTCTGTTGCAAGTTTAGTGTTTTTTTTCCCCTTTGTAATATATTTTATTCCAACGTGAATGAGTAGTACACTAATGATTTCTATACCTTCTGTTAAGATAAATAGTAAACACTTAAATTTCATGTTTTTAAGGGTATAACTTCAGTTCAGTTTTGGTTTTTGGAACCTCGCAATTGAAGACCTTAAATGTTAGAGAGCCTAGTGGTTTATATCTTTTACAGTATTGGTGTGCTTGCTATTTTCATTAAAATTTCCCCCAAAAGGATATTACTGTTTGGTAAAATAGCTGGTTCACTTCATTTGGCGCGAAGAGGCTGATTGTATAAATGGCTTGCAAGTAATTACGTTCATGAAATGGCCTTCGGGATCTTTGTAAATTCTTTTTCTGTATTTTAGTATATTATATTCAGTGCTTGGTATATGCACAAAATGAAGCATTACACTCTAACATTGATCAAATAAGGGTATTGAGTAGTCAAGTCTAAGTAGCAGGTGTCTTGTCAGACATGCTATTCAAAGAGTGGTCCTTTTTGCCACAGTGTTAACTTACATTCAAGGAGATGGCTATTACATTTTTGTTCAGGATAACAGCACCATGTTCAGAATGATATAGTTATGAAATTTGAAGCCGTGTAAGCTTAAATTCTTACAAGGGCACACAGATTCTTAAGGTTTTGGCTGATTCTACAGTTTCTCATCAAACTAAACAAACCACTCCGAGGACAAATGGTCTTCCAAAACCAAATTTGAGGTAAGTTTGGCCTCCCAGGCCAAGCACATCCACAAAGCATTCTTTAGCTAGGTTGGCAGTTTCAAAGGCAATGCACAATTGTGTGCAGAGTTAATAGTAAATGGAGCCACCTATACTGAGCCAGGAGATGTAGCAAACCTCTTGGCTGATATTTAGCTCCAACTCACTCACCCCCCCCCCCCCCTCACACACCCTTCCTTCAGGAAATGCTAAATTTAACTCTCCCTACTATCATTGGGGAACAGGTCCTTAATGCTCTAAGACCAAAGGCACTACATTAATGGGCCCAGACAGTATCCCAGGATGTTTTCTAAATAGCATGAAACATGACCTATCGGGGCCCCTGGAATTATTTAACTGTAGCCTCCAAACAGGTTTTCTGCCTCATGAATGGAGAGGGGCAACAGTCATGCCTTTGCACAAAGGTGGGCCATCTTATAGACCCATGGAAAAACTACAGATCTGTAAGTCTCATTAGTCTAGTCTTGTATGGGAAAGAATTGTCATAGATTAATAGAGATACAGTAAATCTCCAGACACTGGACCCAACCAAGTTTAGTTACGACCAGGGCAATCATGCCTACTCAAACTGGTGGACTTCTTTGAGAAGGTCACCAAAACAATGGATGAGGGCAAAATCATTCACACTTTCTACCTTGACTTGGCTAAGGCATTTGACACAATATCCCACTTGGGCATTGTTGACAAACTCGAGGGTAGGTACAAACCCGGTGGATGGCCAACTGTCTGAAACAGGGCCCAGGAAGTTAGAATTGTGGAGTCCACCTCTGCAAAAGAGTCCGGTTTTATAAGTTGGAGTCCCTCAGGGATCAGTCCTTGGACCTCTCCTTTTTGTCACTTACTTCTCATAAGTCAAGGCCAATGCCCCTGATCTCTGGCTGACTAAACTTGTAGATGAGTGCAAATTGGGAGTAGTCATTTAATCTCCCACTGGCACAAATGTTCTTCAGGAGGGGCTGATGGACGAACAACTGGTGTCAAGAGTCATGTACTAAGACGAAATGCACAGTAGTATTTTTTGGGAAGTCCTCCATCCCTGGTAACAGTCATTGACAACACACTCTTGACCCAGTAGACAGGGAGTTGGGGGCACACGCACAATAATCTAGCCTCTGATCACCAAGTGTCTACAGTGGTGAGGAAATCTGCCTGTGTTGCCCAACCTATAAACAAAGGTATGACATCCAGGTTCAAGAAAGTCATTGTTCCACTGTAGTCAGCATTCATCAGACCTATCCTTGAGTATAGTGTGCAGTTTGGTGTGTACCTGACCAGGCATATCTAACAACTGGAATAATTCCTCTCTAAAAGAATACAGGGCATAAGTAATGTGTCCTATGCAGACCATCTCAAGGCCCTATTCCTCTATTCTGTCTCCTACAGGCTTTTGAGGGGAGATCTGTCGGACCTCCTGCATATCCACAAAGCAAACAGTACCAGAATTGCTTGTGACGACTTAAAACCTTGTCTGTAATATAAGTAGGACTTGAGAGAGAGATCCCAGAAGCTTACCCTGTCAACAGGCTCCCCATCCATGTGAAGCAGAGTTCCTCCCTAACCCAATTCAAGTGCCTCCCTAACCCAATTCAAGTGCAACTTGGACAATTGGATGGGGAAACTGGAAGTTCATCCCTGGTTTGGCACCCAAGTCTCTAATACAGATGGGTAACCTGTAAATGATCCCATGTTTACACTTGTCAAGGGAATCGGAACTTGTCAGATTTGGGATCCATGGGTTAGGGTTAAAAAGACCCTTGTGGTAATTAGGCTAGCGTTATGCATCTTCATAGGAGATTTCTAGAAACTGTTTTAGAGCACTTATAAAGCTTGGCCATTACCTGAATTTTAAAAGTTTTTCTTTTTGATCCCTAGGGTCTACAGTATGGCTTAGGTTTGTTTTTATTACTTTTGAGTATTATACAGACTGGGTGTTTGTCTTGTGAATGTATAACTGTTCCATTAGGTTTGGATTTGAGTACCTTGCAGGTACTGTATACATCACCCCTTAACAGTCGGTAGGAGACAATAGTAAATGGGGAGGGATTTTAGTCTGTCCACATTTTATGTCCTGTGAATTAATTTTTGTAAGCAACTTTGAGACCACTCCAGCTGTTGCAAGTGCTTGGCCAAGTACATGCAAAAAGGTGCATTGTATTAGTCTGATGGTTGAGTACAGTGTGGTTAACTTCTTGAATCTTGATGTCATTTACTTTGTAAGCTGTGCCATGCAGGGCTTCTCACCACAGTGGACATGTGGCATTCAAAGTTCACGCTACTATGTCTGTGTACCTAGATCTTTCACTTTTTTTTTTAGTGCTGTAATTTGCAGGGATATTGGGGTTCCCGAAGGGTGTACATCTGCATTTAGTTTTAGGTTATGATGTAAATCTGCATTTAGTTTTAGGTCATGATGTACATCTGCATTTAGTTTTAGGTCATGACTAGCAAATCCATTTTATCTCGAGTTGGACCCTGCTGAATGTATCTGCATCTTTGGGGGATTAAGGCAGTCCCACAAGCACTGATGCAAATAGTAAATAGTGTCAAGCAGACTCTTCAGTCCAAAGTAACAAGCACTGTAATGAGTAACAAGCACCGTAATGAGTAACAAGCACCGTAATAAACTTGGTGCTTGTTGCTTTTTGGACTGAAGAGTCTGCTTGACACCATAGTTACTATTTGCATCAACGCTTGTGGGACTGCCTTAATTGGGCTCTGTACAATGGGGAACATAGTGTTTTACAAGTTTGGCTTTTCTCCACTTTCCATTGTGTGTTTTTTATCTTTGGGGGATTCAGAGATTGCCCTCTACTTGCAGTCATCAAATTTAATTAGCCAAAGGCCGCCTATGTTAGCTTTGGCTTCTGAGAAGTATATTCTGAACAAGATGGGTCCTAGCACTGAGCCCTGTGGGACAACACTAGTGACTGGCCTTTTGCTGAATCTGGATTCATCCACTCTTAACATATCCTGTCTGTAAGCTATTTGGATATTCATCTGGTAACGTAAGGATTTAAGACCAGTTTTGTGAGTTTATCTATTAAACTTGAGTGGGGGAATTGTGACATGCCTTAGCCTGGTCAAGGTAGGCAGTATGCACTGTTACTTTCATCCATGTCTGTAGTGACTTTCTCAAACAAGTCCATCAGATTGAGCAGGCATAACCTGCCCTTGACTAAGCTGAACTGGGTTGGGTACCTTGTTTGGGGGTTTACTATGCCTTTTATCAGGACCATAATTATTCTTTCCATGGCCTTGCATAAAGGATTAAAGTTATGGGTCTAATTCTTTTCTGTTGCTTGTCCCCTTTATGTAGAGGGATGACTGTTGGTGTCCCCCCCCCCCCCTTCAGTGACGGTCAGTCTGGAGGCTATTGTTAGAGAGCCCAAAAAGCATCCTGGGATATTGTTGGGACTCGTCAAAGCAGTGTTTGTTTAGCTTTAGAGAGTGCAGTGGTGAACTGTTCTTGGGTGATGACTGGTAGAGCCATAGTATGTGTTATTTCTTTGGGGGGGGGGTAACCAGAGGTGAAATAGGAGATGAATTTATCTACCAGCAGGTTTGCTCTATATTCTGGTTGAGTGTGGTGATGCTGTCTACATAGCTAATTTCACACATTGCCCTTAAAATTGTGGACACAGATGAAAAATGCCTTATGTTTATTCTTGGCTTGGGAGCCATTTTTTGCCTTCGAGTTGCTTTTGCATATTCGACTAGTCCTCTGATCTGGTTGCTGGGACTGAAGTGTTTGCTCTGTTGTGTGCACTTCCTCTTCTATACATGTGTAAAACCTGAAACTGCTAAGCATCTAAACTTTACAATGTTTTAGATAACTGTTCAGATTTGTACATTTGTTTTCAGAGTGCGTTTGTTCACTGTCATTACAGTAAATATTTTTAGTCTTGATAATGGCAGCATATACAGTAAACTGTCAGTTAACTGTAACTCTAGCAACAAGCACTTTCAGACAGCCAGCAAAAAAATCTGAAAAAAAAGTACAGTTTTCCTGGGTTACACTTTTTTTCTCCCCACAGAGATGTACCTTGTTTTTAGTTTTAAAAAGGGAAGATGGGAATAATTCCCTTTCCCCAACCTGGGAGTCCAACCAAATAATAAAGTTAGTGTTGGTCAGGCATATTTTTAAGTGAAACTCTCAAGCAGTCAGAAACTACAGTTATCCAGCATCTCCCAATCCCCATGGTTGACTGTTAATAGCTTTTGGGTAAGTGGATACTGCCGCCCGTAGAGTGTGTAATGTTTTTGATTCCCATCTTATCTCCATCCTTGTCACTGAGGTTATTTTTGGTCCTAGTTTTTTGATGAGACTGTTTAGTTGGAGGCAGATTGCATTTATTAAGCTAGAGCATAAATTGTACTGTTTGGGACAGTGGAAAATCAAATGTACCAGTGTCTAACTCTTTATTGCAGTCGTTTAATGGTTTTGCTTGATTTCATAATGTTGGTGATGTACCAAAAATCCTAATGCAGTTGTCATTCTGCATGGATAAATTTAATGTCGGCAGTAAGTAAGCGTGGCTGCATGTTTTCTTTTTCATGGTGCTTCTTGCCTGTCAAATTAGTAGTATTCTGTGTAACTTTTTTTAACAAACTTTTGTAACATGATCATGAAGTTTTATCTAGTGTAACCTCTGTAGCCCATGCACTTGCACACTAATTTTGTTAAATAAATCCATTCCTCTTAACCAAGTTCTAAGGCCGCTCAGCGTATTACTACTGTCAGTCCAGGCTTTCCCTTTTCTGGTTTTCGTTTAGCTTCAGATGCTTGGACAGTTTTCAGATGGTTCCAGGTTCCTATTTTGAAATTGCTGTGAAGGTTTGATTTCTCTACACGTTTAACAGAAATGTGTAATCCGCTTAGACACATTACACTGCCCCTGGGTGAGATATATGCACATATATTTTGAGTGGAACTCTGTTAAACTTGCAAAAGAACTGGTTGCATTTAAGCTGTATCCCAGTTAGTGACACTTGGATTTAGTTTCAGGTACATTTTGTTTGGCCATAGTCTGCTTACTGATTTTTGTAGTAGAGTTAAAGGACAAAAGACCCCCCCCCCCCCCCCCAGGCCTTCTGTGACTAGTAAAACCATGGCACTGTTAAGACGTAACACTTTCAGATTACTGATGAACCTATTTCTTCAGTTCCTGTCTGGGATGTCTGCCCTGTATAGTGTAGGCTCTTTAACTTCCTAGCTTGGTGCTTGCTGAGCCAGCAGCCCTGGATAAAAAATTAAGTTTTATTGCTGAAATCTTGATACAGATGCTGCTGATATAGATGTGTGGTTACACTTATGTTCTTGCTGTTGATTTGCAGGATGTTTGGACCCTTTTTCTTCGGTTAAGTATGTTTATGGACCACTCCCCAGTGTTCCTGAGCATGGGGTCAGTCTTTCTCTTCACTGCTTTTCTGAGGTAGCTGGCCGTGACAGGGGCATTCATTGTTTTGTTTTTTTTTTTTTTTTTTTTTTTTTTTTTTTTTTTTTGCTACCTTATGCTAATGTTGATGTCCTGGTGTCTGATCTGTGCCCTGTTCCAGACCTTGAGACTCTGCTTTTGTTGATGGTATTGTTAACATGGGCATCACTTTTTTGGATTAGCATCTTTTTGCCACTCTGTGGTCTTGCCTGTTTTGTGGAAAATTGTGCCACCCACAGTTTGTTTTGTGCTAGCACTCTCACTGCTTGGCATAGTTCCTTTGCACCCTCTATAATATTGGTGATTTTAGTTACCAGAAAACTAATCGCATGCCTCACAAATTCCCTGCATCCGTTCCCTTTGGTCACTTTGAATAGAAGGTGGTAGTTCTGTCACTAGCACCTCAAGTGCACAAGAAAACCATGTGCAAGAGGAAGCACATCGACTCCACTACAGCTGCCCACTAACTTGCTTTACTATTGGTAGGGCATGGGTTTTGCTTGGCTTGCTTTTATTTCACACAAATTAGGGAAGTCCTAAAAATTATAGTGTGGCCAAAAATCTTTGCCAAAATTATTCGGACCACTGAATAGTTGTTGGGTAGATCTGTTAAGAATAGCTGGCAAATTCTAATTCATAGGTTGCTGTGGGCAGCTTAATGCAAGTACTTTACAGTGTTAGTTTATGCTAGCACTACAGTATTTAGAAATTGCATACTGTCCCCTCCTGACTTAGAGTATCCCTTTCCATTGACTAAGTGCTCAGGCCTGAAGTCAAGCATATGAGGATGAAGTAGTACAGTGTTTGTTTTACTTTTTGTTTCGGAGGACTTTCTCCAAGATGTGAAATAGCTCTCGTCTAATGTGGGAATCCTTGGGCTGCTGCATTCCTTGTAGGAGGATAGAGGAAGAACCTTGTACAGGGCATGATTGCCCATCTGTCTGTGATGAACTCTTTCCATGACATGTGGAAGAACACTACAGCAACTGCCTCTTGAGGGAGCAAAGACTGTCTTATGCTGGGGGGGGGGGGGGTTACAGAATGCCCGTTCCAATCTTTCAATGTCCTCATTCCAACTTGTTAGAAAAGAGCAGCAAAAGTGGAAGTGCTTAAAACCTCTTGAGGGCCGTGTTGTAGAGGCCCGGAGAGGAAATGCTCTAGACGCATGTCTTTAACATGGGAGGAAACTCACATGAACACAAGTATAGGACCAGCAATAGTTGTTGTCTTTCAGCTTTTCCCAGTTAGGGGTTGCCACAGCAGAACTCTGGTCTGCTAATGATTGGCAGCAGACTTTTACGTGCAGAGTTGCCAGCTCTGACGCACAACCTTCAACGAAGGTACACCCATTCACGCATATCTCCACACAGAAGACGCTCTAGTTGAGAATCAAACGGGACAACGTCTCACTGTGAGGTGACAACGCTACCGCAGCACCACCGCAGGACCAGAAATAGTATTACAGGTTATTTTTTGGCGCTGAAAAAAACTGCCCTCAGGCCAGCTTTACGTTCATAGGTTGGTACTATCAGCCCTAGGGCCTGTACAAACCTAGCCATAACAATTCCCTGGCTATTTCTTCCCACACTACATTTACTTCCCTGGACCCCTGCCTAGCAGGTTGACTGACATGATCCCTGGGGTGAATTTCCTTTCTCCATCCAATCGTCAAGTTTCCTTTTGAAGAGGGCCAAAGAGGCACTCTGCTTGACATGCATGTCAAATAATCTATTCCAGAGTCTGGGGACTCTCTGGGTCAGGAACCTATCCCTCTAGCATGTTTTGGTTATTGTGATGACAAGGTTTAGATCCCTGGAGCGTGTGGCTGAGGGGTTGGGATTTCTTTGTGTAGCATGTCCAGCAGCTTTGGTTTTGACATGGCCTTGTATGTTAAGCAGAGATCGCCTCTGAGTAGACTATATGCGACAGAGTATAGCTGGAGTTTTTTAAGGCTGTCAGCATGGGCATCAGCTTTAGGCCTGTGATTCTTTAGTGAGGTATTTCTGCGGCCTTTCCAGTTGTTGCAGATGTCTTGAGGTACATACCAAACTGGGTGTTGTATTGTATAATGGGTCTAATGAGGGATGAGTACAGTGGGACAATGGACCTCCCTTTTTTTTTTTTTCTGGATGAAAAGCCCTTAGTGATGAGGTGTGCCACATAAAAGGATTTCCTGACTGTTGTGGCGATGTGGTTATCGAAGGTGAGACCACTGTCCATCTGTGTCCCTAAGTCTCTTTACACTTTTGGTGCTTAGTGTACTTCCACCTATATGGTAATTCATGGATACATGTTTTTTTCCAAAGGGGATAACTATACATTTCTTGGCATTGAGCTTGAGCCCATGGCTCTGGCACAAAGCATCTGTTTCTGTAAGGCCCTTTTGTAGAGTATCCACATCATTTGGGGATTCAATAATGGCTCCCAGTTCGCAATCATCTGCGAACTTTGTTAGCCAGAGTCCCTTACTGTTGGCCTCTACTTCAGAGAAGTAGATGCCAAACGAGAGTGGTCCCTAGACTGAACCCTGAGGTACTCAACTTGTCACTTGTCTGGAGCTGGATTTGGAGTCGGCTACCTTTACAGTGTGGGTTCTATCAGTAAGCCAGTTAGCAACCCATTGGGTGACGTAGGGATCAATGCCTAGCTTAGTAAGTTTATCTATGATTCCAGACTGGGGGGGATGGTGTCAAAGGTCTTGGCAAGGTCTAGATAAGCTGTGTGGACCATCTTACCCTTGTCCATGGCTCTGGACACTGATTCGAAGAAGTCTGTTAGCTTCAGGAGACAAGATCGTCCCTTCACGAACCTAAACTGGGTGGGGTCCAGTGTTTGAAGGTTGCCAATGTCTGTTTATAAGTTCCATGATAATACGCTCCATGGCCTTGCAGATGAGGCTTGTCAGATTGATGGGACGGTATTTTCCAGGGTGGATCCCCCCTTGTGGAGTGGGATAACTGTAGCTCTGTGCCACTCAGTGGGCACGAACCCTGAGGTGAGGCTATTTTTATCCCAAAAAAAGCTAATTTGAATGGGCTGTGTCTTGACCTAGACTTGCTAACTGGTGCAGAGGGACAAGTGTTATGTTCCAGGAAGCACCTGTAAGCTTCTGGTCATCAGTTGTGCAGTTGCTTTCACATTACTATTACTAGCTTACAAGCCAAATACCAAAATAATCCTCAAATTCTGGACTACTTTAAAATACTGTGACCAGGTCAAATGGCCCCTCAGCCAACAGCAAGTAATCCCCTAGAGTATATTGCTACCCGGTTTAATAAATACTTCAGGGATTCCATCAAAATCCTTACGAAAACTTCCCATCAGCCTAACTTCTCTGCTAGATAACTCATTCCCTTTTAAAACCAGTCCCAACACACAACCTTCACAAATACTTGCTCAGGCTAAAATCCACAACCCTGGCAGCTGACAACCTACCCTCAACATACTTAATAGCAGCTGAAGCCATCTCCTATACTGTTTCCCTACTAATTAACAGTTTCATATCGGAGCAATGCATCCCCACAATGGAAAATTGCTCACATCCATACCCCTACACAAAGGAGGTCCCTCTATAGACTTCTCTAACTTAGCAGTCCTATCCCCTCTATCAGAAATCCTTGAAAGGTGTGTTCACACCCAAATACTTGACCATCTTCTAGACAATAAATTACTTGAATACTCTGCACAGCTTTCGCCCCTACCATAGTACTACCACAGCTCTTATTAGCGTCACGAACGCTTTCAGTCAACTTGCAAGTAAAGGTGCGCTAGTATCAGCAATATTTTTTAGACTTGTCAGAAGCCTTCGATAGTGTGTTGTAACAAACTGCTGACTGTCTTGTCCAAACTTAACCTAAGCTACTACACCTTAGCCTGGCTTCAGAACTACCTCCTAGATCGGCAGCAAGCAGTACAGTGGAACAAAGCGCTTTCTCTCTTGCTACCAGTGACTATGGGTGTGCCTCGAGGGTCTATTCTTGGTCCCCTCCTTTTCAACCTGTTTACAAATGATCTCCATAATGCTACAACTCTAGCCACCCTTATACAGTATGCAGACGACTCCACTGTCGTCTTCTGCCCCAACTCTACCTGAACTACAGAACTTAACCCAAACTTCCTTCAGTGCTATTGAATCATGGTTGGCAGATGCTCCATTAATCTTTAACCCAAATAAAACTAAACACGCTTTTTCACTCCACTAAATACAAAACCCAATCCACTTCATCACATCCAGTAATAAGACTTTGAACCAGTACCATCAACCCAACTTCTTGGTGGTGGTGATCAAAATCTGAAGTTCGACTTGCATATTGCCCAGACTGTTAAAAAAAAATACTCAAGAAAATGGGTAGCTTATACAGATGCAAAAACTACCTAACCACAGCCGGAACTAGTCTTCTGTCAACTTTACTGTACGCTTCACCCATCCTTACCAACCTCTCCAGATCAGACCTAAGCAAGCTAGATGGCTGCTATAATAGCTAAATTTGCTGCTAGCTGCCCTCCTAAAACCCATCCATTGTAAGACCCTAAGACAGCTGTCTTGGTTAGAACTAACCCACCAACTCATTCTCGCGCATCTCTACCACCAGTCAAATGTACTAATAAACCCAATAAAACACCAGCTCTACAAAGCTGTTAATCCCCATGTAAGTACCCATCCACTAATAAAGCTCTAATTGAAGTAACCAGGAGTAAAAATATCTCTGACTCTACTCCTACTATATTGCTAAACTGTGGAATGAATGCCTTCTAATTTGAAATTAGAACTATAACTAGCTTAAAAAAATTCAGGCATCACATTAAAGCCCATCTCACCATTTCCTGGACTTGTACATGTACTGGATATGGGTAGCCCAAACCATGGAACTAGCTGATTTTAAAATTTTTAATTACGTATGTAACGAGCGTTTAATTTTAAACAATATGACTATCTTGTGTTTTATTTTTTTTTTTATTTTTCTCACTGTTTTTATATCTGTCAGATTTTAAGTCTTCATATGCTACCTGTACAGAAAACAAAGTATTGTAATTGCACTCTTATTGTGTAGAATGAAAAGCTGAAAGACGCAACAACATTGTGTGCAGTGTCACCTACTACTACTGTAAGAACGGTCTTCAAGCATTGCTATACAAGATTGCTGGTATCGTCTCCCACTTGACCAGTTTATTTTGTTCTAGTCTTTTTAACATTAAGAATGTCTGTTACTATTTTCTTTCTACTAAATTAGTTTTGCTAACAGTCCCCCCACCGGGCGTCTCCTGAAAAGGGGTTTTATGCCTAGTAGGACTCTCCCAGTAAACAAATGTAAAGTAAATTGTCCTCCATACTCGATTGCTGCACTCCTTGGGTCATCAGGATGTCTTGTGTGTGCACATGTGTAGAGTGAGTCACTGTCGTAGGATTCACAAGGTTTGCAGCGTAGTGTGAATGCACATGTGCAGAGAGTCACTGTCATAGGATTCACAAGGTTTGCAGCATAGTGTGAATGCACGTGTGTAGAGTGAGTCACTGTCGTAGGATTCACAAGGTTTGCAGCATAGTGTGAATGCACATGTGTAGAGTGAGTCACTGTCGTAGGATTCACAAGGTTTGCAGCATAGTGTGAATGCACATGTGTAGAGTGAGTCACTGTCGTAGGATTCACAAGGTTTGCAGCGTAGTGTGAATGCACATGTGTAGTGAGTCACTGTTGTAGGATTCACAAGGTTTGCAGCGTAGTGTGAATGCACATGTGTAGAGTGAGTCACTGTCGTAGGATTCACAAGGTTTGCAGCGTAGTGTGAATGCACATGTGTAGAGTGAGTCACTGTCGTAGGATTCGCAAGGTTTGCAGCGTAGTGTGAATGCATGCGCAGAGTGAGTCACTGTCGTAGGATTCACAAGGTTTGCAGCGTAGTGTGAATGCATGCGCAGAGTGAGTCACTGTCGTAGGATTCACAAGGTTTGCAGCATAGTGTGAATGCACATGTGTAGAGTGAGTCACTGTCGTAGGATTCACAAGGTTTGCAGCGTAGTGTGAATGCACATGTGTAGAGCGAGTCACTGTCGTAGGATTCACAAGGTTTGCAGCGTAGTGTGAATGCATGCGCAGATGACTTTATCATAAGCTGTAAAGTGATTTCTGTTGTGTAATAGACACAACCATTGGCCAGGTGGGCCCCCTGTGTTTGTTTTTATGGTGCATGTGGCTGTATTATAAAAGACCTGATGTAATAGCCTAAGGCTTCCATCTTTGCAGCTTTCCTACAACACTGTAAATACAGAACATCTCTCTGATATAAATATTGCTAAGCTGCTTCACAGGTGTCTTGGGGATATCTGTGCTGCATACAGTGTATCTATGAGGGATTGCCAGCTGGTGACCCCTATGTAATTGACCCCCACCCAGTTGCTTGTCATTGGACACTTTCCTCCTGTCTTGTCTTGCTCTCAAACAATGGGGTAGGGGAATAAAGCATTTGGACCTTTCTACCAGTGCTGCTCTTGCATTCTAGTATTTCATGTAGGATAGTGGAGGGTGGAATAGAGTAATTGGATTCAGCGTCTGTGTGGCTTGGATATTTCTCTGATGTTAATCTTCCATAGGTGGTTGATTATTTTACTGGCATCCTGCAGGTGAACTGTAAGGCTTCTAGTCACTTAAGCAAACTGTCCTGCAGAAAGGGTTGAGTTAGTGATGTAGGTTGGTATAAGCTCCTAGCTGAACTTCAATTTTAGTACCTTTCTAAAAAGTAAACCATACTAGCAGTACAGGAAGTGGACAGACTGATTTCAGAGAGACACTTGCGCACATAACTACCATTGTTAGGGCTGCAGTGGTACAGCGGTTAGCATTGTTGCCTCACAGCAAGAGGTTCTCCAGTTCAATTCTCTGCTGGAGCGCCTTCTGTGGGGAGTCTGCATGTCCTCCCCATGGTTGAGTGACGTTTAAAGACATGTAGGTAGGTGTGAATGTGTGCCTTTTGAAGGTTGGGCATTGGGCTGGCACTGTAAAGAATCCACTGCCAGTCAGCGGACTGGAGTTCTGCTGTGGCAACCCCTAAACGGGAAAAGCTGAAAGACTGTGGTATTAGTGATGGCTAAAGTTGACATTGTACCAATATGATAGCTTCTGTTCTGACTAGGTGTGAAACTTGTTTATCCTTGTAGTTTTATGTAGGATCTTTCTTTTCAAGCTACTGTTAAAAGTCCGTTGTATATTGTATTCGAATACAAGCTGATGTCTTTATGCTTTATGTGGCTGTTTCCATTCTCTGCTCAATTTGGAGACCAGACTCTGGCTATGGATCAGCTTCTGCCTGACTTTGGAAAAATGTATCTACTTGCCCAACCTGTTTATCGTACACCGTCATGCATTTGAATTAAAATGTATGTTTTGACTGTGTGCATTTAGTCACTCTATTCTCATGTTGCAGTATTCATAACGTTGGGGAGTTGCTGTCTGCAGCCCAGGACATCCAGCCAGTAAAGTTTTGGACAGAGGGGTATGTGCAATGTTGCAGGAGCCATAAACTGACGTTTGCTATATCTGTGATGTCTACATGTACCCAACTCAGAACTTTTCTGCCTCAGCAAGATTCAGGTGTCTGACCGCCAATTCAGAAATTCTGTGTTTGCTCAACATCGGCCATACGAATGTTTCATGGCTGTCTGCATTGAGGAGTACCCTTGTGGGAACTTTTCTTTTGTGTTTTTTTTTTTAACGTACTTGTCTTCTAAGGGAAAGTGTGCTTGTGGTAGGCAAATCCCATGTAAGGGCACACGGTGTTTTGTCTAGAGGGGGGCTCATGATTACAAAGCCTGTAATATCTGCTAGTCCTGTATTCTGAAAACTCTTGGAAGTCGTTTGGAGGCTTTAAAGCTGTATTTAGAAAATCGGCGCCTTCAACCTTTGGCATCTGGAATGGAAGGTGGAGCAGGCCCCACCAAAGAGCCATCTAGGAAGAAGGCTAAGAAAGTTAGGCCTGACACCCAAGCTGTGTCTCGGTTGTCCTGTGATATCCTCGGCACGAATGTCAGCCAAGGATCACTACGGACATCTGGTATTATGCAGCAACCCCGAACCGAAATGGAAGCCTGTTCTCCGGATACCTAGAGTACATCCGCTGAGGTTTTTCAACCATCCGAACGTGATGGTGAGGGGAGAACCACAGCTCTTGGCTTAGGAGGGCCCTGCTTGTACTTCAGTCTTATCCATTATAATATCTGCTCCTAGGCCCACTCCTGCTTCTTCCACTCCTTTTAAAAAGGAAACGGAAGGAGAAGTGCAGTTCAAAAGAACCTAATCCACCCTGGGAGACCTCCCAGACTCTGTTCAAAGCCTTTCAGGTTCTTCAGACCCAGATCTCCCAGGCAGTCCTACTGGTTCCTCCTCCAGTATTATGAGGGGGAGTCTTTCTCCTTGGATGAGTCCTTAACTTACTGCTCTCAGTTGGATTCACCCAAGGATTGTTACCCCAGAAGAAGAAATGTCTTAATCCTGACTTCCTTGGAGGTTTCTTCTTGGGGAATACCATTTCCCTGCTTGGGACAACATTAAGTGTGAACTCTTGGCTGTCTGAGACCAAAGAAATGCATTGAACATTTGCAGACAGAGCAGCCCTCACCATCTGCAGTCCCACCTTTACTTCCAGCATTCCAGGATGCTTTTTTGCTGCCTCACAAAGCCCAGAGTCACAGCCTCCTGCTTCCAGACAGATTTTACAAGTGTCTGCTAAGAAGCAGTATCTTTTCAAAAACCTTCCAGCAAATCCTGCAGTCATTGCTGTGTCACCTGATGAGTCCGCCAGGCAACTACTTTCATCTTACCTTTTTCCAACAGATTAAAGATAGTAAATTTATGGACAGGTTAGGGAAGAAAGTATATACTTCCACCTTGGCTACTATCGGATCCATCTGCTCATAGGTATTAAACCACCTCCACACTCTTCCTTTTGTAGGCAGCCAGACGCAGAGCCACTCCACTGTGACTCTCCTCTCTAAACCAGTTCCACCCCCGATCCCTACACCTAACCCTCACCCTATCCTCCTGGCAGAAAATCACCTCCGACAAATGGGTGCTTTCCATCATCAAGAGGGGTTACTTTGACTTGGTGGGCTACTCCCACCCTTCCAGGGAATATCTCAACCCCCTCACAATCTGCTCCCACTATTTCCTTGTATCTATGGGTACTATAGAAAAAGTACCAGAGGCTTGGATCAGTTAACCAAGGGATTTTATTCAAGGATGTTTTTGGCCCCTTGGAGACCCCTCCTCGAATGATCCCACCTCAATCTCTTAAAGTGGGTGGCCACAGTGGTGCAGCAGTTAGTGTTGTCGCCTCACAGCAAGAGGTTCTCCGGTTCGAATCTCGGCTGGGGTGCCTTCTGTGCAGAGTCTGCATGTCCTCCCTATGGTTGTGTGGGTTTCCTCCCACATCTCAAAGACATGCTGTAGGTGGATTGGACACTCTTAAATTGTCCCTAGGTGTGAGTGTGTGTGCGCCTTCTGTGGAAGGTTGGGTGCTGGGTTGGCAACTCGACACTGTAAAACTCCACTGCCAATCATGAACGGACAGGTGATCCGCTGTGGCGACCCCAACATGGAAAAGGCCGAAATAAGTCATCTCTCCCTTAAAGTGCCTACCTTCAAAATGCTCACATTGCAGCACCTCCTTCCCTTGTACCTCAGCAAGCCTTTATGGTTTCCTTGGATCTGAAGGATGCTTACCTATGTATCCCCATCTTTCTCCCCTTATAGAAAATGTGTTTCAGTGGGTTCATCACATTTTCAGTTCTCTGCACCAAGATCAGCTTAGCTTGTCCCAATACTTTGGACACTATATATTTGCAAGTTTCTACAGAGCTGCATAATGAATTGCCTAAAAGTCTCAAATGACTTCTAGGGTGCAGGATAAGGATAGACTGTTTTTGTCCCTCCCCAGAATGTGGAATTTCTTCTGTTCTTCCACTCCCTGTTACTTCAAGCTACCAGGGAATTTCTCAGGATACTAAGGTACATGGTTTCCCTGATTCCCATGATCCCTCTAGCCAGGTTGCACATGAGGAAGTTTCAGTGCGTCTTGAGAAACTCTTGGAGCAAACACTCATCCCTTGGAAACCAAAACTTCCTCCTCTTCCCTGTTTAAAAAGGGTCATCTGGTGGATTGCCACCATTACACTCAATCAAGGGGTTCTCTTGCAGATTCCTCCATCCAAGCAGCATCTGTATACAGACATGTCAGACTTAGGTTGGGGAGCCATCCTACACCGTTCCAACAACCAGTACAAAGTTCAGTGGGAGTGGTCCATTAGAGGAAGGAAGGACCCAATCAACCTAAAAGAGCTAAAGGCCCTATCCTTGACTATGTAGGCCTTTTAAGAGATCCTTCTGGCAGGCACCCTCAAGGTAATCACGGACAACATGACGGTCTTGTGGTATATAAACAAGCAAGGAGGAACAAAATCTTACCCCCTCTGCAGTCTGGGTATATGGATATGGTCCCGGACAGCAGCACTTCAAATTCCCTTGCAGGCAGTTGACTTCCTATCAGAAGAAAGTGGGATGACAGACACCCTGAGCAGAACTATAATGCCCTCCCATGAATGGATGCTTCACGGGGAGGTATTTCGGGATCTAATTCACAGGTGGGGGTATTCCTCGTGCAGATCTGTTTGCCTCCTCCCAGAACAAACTGATGCCCCTCTTCTGCACAAGGCTCCCCCATCCGCAAGCATGGAGGGTGGGTGCCGCCTTCTCATAGGAGAGTGTTCCTTTGTGAATCAGAGGTAACTGAGGGAAGGCATAAAGTTCTGAAAATACAGGGCAATAAACCAAACATCCTGCTGGTGACTACTACTGGCAAAGATAGCATTGGTTTCCCCTACTGTACCTTTTTAGCCCATGGCAATCTACACAGGTTACCTCACTGGTTCGACCTACTCTCACAGTAATGGGATCCCCTTATAAACCCCCCCACCTAGTCAATCTCACTGACACTGTGGGTGATAGAGTTCTGATCCCCTTTAGGCACCTGTACTCTGATGTACTAGATGTCCTGCAGGGAGCCCAGAAGCAAAGTACCATGAGAAACTACTTTTTAAAGGGGAAAAGATTGTTCCATTGGTACAGAAAACTGGAGCCATTTCTGGTTTCTGATCCACTGGTCTTTTCCTACCTGTGAGTTACTATCATTCTGACCTACTCGGTAAAAGTGCACCTCTCTGCTTTTTCTGCTTGCCTGCCTTTGATCCACCTCTAGCTTCCAGGTTGGAAGTAGAGCTGTTTCTGAAAGGGGTCCTTCACATAAGACTTCCTCAAAAGCCTATTCATCCTCCGTGGGACCTTTTAACATTGTGCTGGAAAAGCTTACATTGGCCCCTTTTGAGCCAACCCACTTGTCGTCCCTTAAATTGTGTTAATGGAAAACAGCTTTGTTACTGGGCCTTCTGTCGGGAGGTTTCTGAGATCCAAGCCCTTATGGCTTCTCCTCCCCATTTTTGTTTTCGTTTTTATAAAGATGGGTTTGTCACTGAACTTAACTCTTCATGCCTAAAATAGTTATTGAAATTTCATTAAACCAGACTAATGTACCTGCCCCCCCCCCCCTCAACCACAGAACTCCTTGGAAAGGGCTTTGCATTCCCTGGATGCTCATAGGCAACTGAGGTTCTACGTAGATGAGACAAAACCTGTCTGACCAGCTTTTTGTCTCCTTCCATCCTACAGCTCTTGGCAAGGGAGTGTCTAAGAACCGTTGCCTCTTGGATTTCTAAGGCAATGGCCTTTTGCTATTCCTTTCATGGAAAACAACTGATTTCACCTGTCAAGACCCATTCCATGTTATGACACCTTCTGTGATGTTCTTCGTGTTTCATGGTTGCTGTCATTACATTTGTGTTATCTGCTTGCAGTAGCCCTCGGGCCGGAGTCTTGGGTCCGGTGTCAGTTGCTGTCATCTTCAGTGATGTCTGGTAGTCAGGGGTATAAAGCATGCAGCAGACTCCATTACATCAGTCTTTCTTGTCATGTGCTTCTAGAAGCAGTTGGCAAGTGCCGGTCGGCCAACTCCTGAAACTTTTGTTTTCGAGTTTCAGAGCCAAAGTCTTCAACTATAGCCAAGTACTCCGGGAAACTTTTTTTTTTTTTTTTTTTTTTTTTGCTCTAAACTAATATCAGTAAGTCAATAATTGTATTTTGTGAGGTATTTGCTTTCCACACAAAATTTTATTCGTACTGTATTCCTTGCCTAGGCCCTGACCACGATGTACCTCGCTGTCTGTTTTGTGCCTTAAGCAACGAACTATTCGTCTGTATATTTACTCTTCTAAATATTTTGGTACTCTGTTCAATTATCCAGGTATGTCTTCGATAAGCCATCTGACTACCGACATTCTAAAAAAAACAAATATAAAGCCCAGGTTCAAAGCTGCTGACGACGCTTCTAAGCCAGTTGCCAGTTTGTCGATACTCGGGCGCTTTTGCAGCCACTCATGCCAACTACTTCGAATGGGTCTCAGAGGCCTGCGAATCTGAAGTTCGCTATGCCGTGAGATGCTTCAACTGTGGAACCTGTGGATGTCTCTAGCTTGGATGAGTCTGGAGCTGCAGTGCAGGTACCGGCTTCTGAGGGTGTAGTCAGGCCTACTGACTTGCTAATTAAACGAACACCATATTCTTCAAGGCCTAAAACTCGAATTATGCCTAGAAAACCAGCCTCTATGCCTTAAAAAAAAAAAAAAAAAAATCAGAATGGCTGAATACCTTAATTTAATCAGGGGAAGCCAACCTTCCACCTTTGAGACCTAGGACTGAATTTGCTTATGATGCTTCTGACCAGGATTCTGAAATTTACCCTGGTCTATCTAGGAGGATTCTGATGCAGAGGACTCTTCCTTCTGCCCCCCCTTACAAATTTATTTTTGGTGAAACCCTGCATACTCTTAGGGAGCACTTTCGCTTGTAAAGCCAGGATTACTCCTGATTCTAAAACGAGGCTTTGGGATTTCTTACTTCTGCCCCAGCACATGCCTTTAGCTATCCCTCTTGTACTAGACATTGTCTATGCCTTTTCTGAATCTAGCTTGGCCCCTGACTACCTCCTGCTTCCAGAAAACCTAATAGATATTACAGGGTTCCTGACTCTCAAGTTCCTTTTTAAAAATCGTACTACAGTTCCTGAGACCATTTCACGGGGACCAGAGGGCATCAAGGCTACTACTGCCAGAAGTCCTACCCCCTCTGATAGAGACTCCAGGGTGCTGATAGATTGCGTAAAGTATATACACTTCTGCTTCTTTGGCCATTAGGGCCAACTGCCAGTTTTATATGTTAAAATAGCAGCATATCATTAGATTGCTTAAACAGAAAATGATTCCTAACTGTGCTGAAAATAAGGATTTACAGGATTTAATGCATTCTGCTGAACAGGTTGGAAAGCATACTTTGCAATGTGGTTTTGATTCACTAGAGGCATCTTGCAGGGCTGCTGTCATTGGGTCTGTACTTGGAAGGCATGCTTTGCTTTAAGGAGCAATCTTTGCCGGATCATGTTAAAGCTAAATTGCTGGATGCTCCCTTAAATCAGGACTGCCTGTTTGGCAACAAAGCAGAAGTTCTTAAAAAGATGGAGGAAACCGCTAAATCTATGCAAACTGTTAAAGATTTCCTACAAGTACAACCTCCAAGATTTAGTAGGCATTGGCCCTATAAGAATTGGTCTTTTCCTGCCTCTTCCAGGCTTTCAGTCTAAACCCAGAACCAGCAGATCACCCAGGCTTCAGTCCCAGGGTACGCACAGGAACTGACTGCTCCTTTAGGGGGAAAGATGCTCTGCAGCCAAAAAACTGGGAACTTGTACCCAGGACAAATGGGTTTTAAAAAGTAGTTTCCCCAAGGATACAGATTTCACTTCACACTTTACCTACCCCAAATCTCTCTGTCTGGCGCTCGCTGGCTCTCTGTCTGGCGCTCGCTGGCTCTCTGTCTGGCGCTCGCTGGCTCTCTGTCTGGCGCTCGCTGGCTCTCTGTCTGGCGCTCGCTGGCTCTCTGTCTGGCGCTCGCTCTCTGTCTGGCGCTCGCTCTCTGTCTGGCGCTCGCTCTCTGTCTGGCGCTCGCTCTCTGTCTGGCGCTCGCTCTCTGTCTGGCTCTCTGTCTGGCTCTCTGGCTCTCTGTCTGGCTCTCTGGCTCTCTGTCTGGCGCCGCTGGCTCTCTGTCTGGCGCCGCTGGCTCTCTGTCTGGCGCCGCTGGCTCTCTGTCTGGCGCCGCTGGCTCTCTGTCTGGCGCTCGCTGGCTCTCTGTCTGGCGCTTCGCTGGCTCTCTGTCTGGCGCCGCTGGCTCTCTGTCTGGCGCCGCTGGCTCTCTGTCTGGCGCTCGCTGGCTCTCTGTCTGGCGCTCGCTGGCTCTCTGTCTGGCGCTCGCTGGCTCTCTGTCTGGCGCTCGCTGGCTCTCTGTCTGGCGCTCGCTGGCTCTGAGTATAAAGGTTATTCAAACTGTACCAGAAGAGGAAAAGCGACAAGGTTTCTAAGACTTTTCCTGGTACCCAGAATAGACCACTCTTGGTGTCCTATCCTGGACCTTTTCTATATTAAATGCCATTTTTGGTGATTTCAAGATGCTAACTCTTCAGTAGTTACTTCCTATGCTAGGCAAAGATGCCTGGTTGGCAACACTAGATTTAAAAGAAGCCTACCTGCACATCCCAATCGGGGAATCTTGCAGAAGATACCTGTGCTTCAAAGCAGGCTGCATGCCCCATCAGTTCTCTGCACTACTCTTTGAATACCCTGGGCGCAGTAGATAAGCCAAAGTGTCTAGCTCCAGTCATTTGTATTTTGCAGGAAAAGAAATATTCAAATATAGCCATATTTGGACGATTGTCTAATTCAGGCAAAAAGCTAGGACATACTTTTGAATCATCTGGCATTTGTAGAAAAGGTGCTAACTTGTCTGGGGTACACCATAAAAGAAAATAAATCGCATCTGGTCCTGGTCAACAAATTATATTCCTGGGAGAAAGCTTGAACACAACTTCCCAGATGGCTTTCCTCATGCCAGAGAAACAAATTCATTTGACAACTTACTTCAGACTAATGGCCACAAAAACCCTGCTATCTGCAGGGCAAATACTGCAAGCCTTGGTGTTCATGGCCTCCTGTATTCTACTAATTCCATATGCAAGACTGCATATAAGGAAACTGCAGTGGTATCTAAAAAGCCTATGGTGTCAACATTCGCAGGACCTAGAATCAACTTCCTATCATACCTTGTCTAAAGATAGTTCCTTTGGTGGGCAGAGGCCTGCCACCAAAACCAGGGACTGCCATTCACTCTATCCCCTGCTGCCCTAACAGATGCATCAGACTATGCATGGGGGGCTTACTTGGCAGGGAAGTGCATTCTGGGCAAATGGAACCAAAGTCAAATGCACCTGCATATCAATCAAAAAGAAATGTTAGCTGTACAGAATGCTCTGACGGCCTTCAAGGACAACATTCTTCCAAGATAATGAATGGTAAGGACAAACAGCACCACTGTTGTGGTACATAAGCTGGGGGGTACCCATTCTTTTTGCAGACTAGCCATGGCTGTCTGGAACACGGCCTTGAGCTGCCAAGTGCATCTACAGGCTCAATTCCAGGAAAACTAAATACACTGGCAGACAAACTCTGCAGAAATCTTGTGGACCCACACAAGTGGAAACTGGAAGCAAAGATTTCAACATGTTGATAAACAAATGGGGGAGCCCAGATATATATACCTGTTTGCCTCTCTTCTCTCCCCCCCCCCCCGAACTACCAATTGGACAAATTCTGCACAAGGACTCTAAGCTTGGAAAGTGGATGCTCTGTCCTGTAGCTGGAAAATCTGTCAGTTTATGCCTTCCTCCTCTGCCTCTCCAAAGTACAACTAAAGATCAAACAGGACAAACCAAGGGAGACGCTGATTGCACCAGACTGGCCACGCCAGCACTAGTACCCCCTCTTGCGCAGTTTTGTCACTGCTGGCTCCATGGAAACTGCCCCTGTCACAGCAGGAGAGCCAGATTTTGCACCTTCTGTTTCAAACCCTGGCTAATTTCTTCTCTCCATTATCATTCCTCAGTAAACAGTATTGGATGGCCTTTTGTAGGCAAAGAGGCATAGTACTAGAAAATCTTACGCTGAAAAATGGAAAATAGTCTGTGCCTGGAACTAAACTATGGGCACAGCAGTGCCCAAATTACCTCAGATTCTTCAATACTTGAGGTCCTTGTGAAGCATCTCTGTTTTTTTTTTTCTCCAAAATTCACGTCTCAGCCATTTCAGCTCATTACAACACAACCACCCCCTCTCATCCACTGCTCAAGCAGTTCCTTGGAGGGGCCAAAAATTTAAGACAACCCAGGAGAGCCCCAACTCCAGCCTGGGACCTTAACTTTGTATTGGAAAAACTCACTGTTCCTCCTTTTGAGCCAGCTGCAAGTGCAGAGTTAAAATTCCTTTCTTGGAAAACAGCCTTCCTTTTTAGCAATTACTTCAGCAAGAAGGGTATCTGAACTACAGGCCCTTATGGCAGTGGAGCCTTTCATCATCTTTCATGCAGACAGGGTGTCCCTCAGGACAAATCCCTCCATGCCCAAGGTGGTATCCAGTGTAGCTCTTAATCGATCCATTCATTTGTCAACCTTTTCTAATCCACAGAACAAAGGGGAAAGGATACTGCACTCATTTGATGTGCACAGACAACTTAGGTTTTACTTGGACAGGACTAAACCTCAAAGGAAATCTTAACTGCTGGTGGCACTTGCTGCAGGGGCAGAGGTGTAGGCTATTTCAAAGCAAACCATTTCTAAATGGATAGGCTATTGCATTCATTTCTGCTGTAAGCACCAGGGAAAACCTATCCCACAGGGGATTAGACCCCATTCAACCAGGGCTGCATCTACCTCTACAGCTTTTCTCAGAGGTGTACCTACCGGGACATCCTAGAAGCTGCTACCTGGAGTTCTGTACATACTTTCACCAAGTATTACAATTTACCAATTTTCTCTAAATCCAGAGTTGGCTTTGCCACTGCAGTCTCTTGCAGGGCCTTATAGCTGGTCCTAATGCTATCTAAATGCCTCCTCCCAACCTTAGCTTAGGGAATCTACCCAAATGACTGCAATGACTGCAACAGTGAAACAGAACATAGTACAGTTGTGTACACTTACCCTCTCTCCAGCCCCCTGACTTTTTTGGGTATACCTTTTACTATGCCTAAAATCTTGTTTTTGTGTGTATACTTTAATTGCTTCCCATTAGGGGGGGGGGCACCTTTTATCTGGGGCAAGAAAAACAATGTAATGGCATTGGCTGCATGCTTTATACCTCTGACTTCACGGAAGATGAGAGAAACTGATGCAGGACCCAAGACTTTGATAATCAGGCTGACCTGAGTGGTACTGCAAGTGGGTAACCCAAATATGATGACTGCAACAGTGAATACACTCTTAACATCTACATTTATGGTAAGTGTACGCAACTGTACTTTCAGTGGGTTGCCATCTATGTGGCAAGTCATTGGAACCAGGTTTTTCCCAAAGGGGATGACAGCACATTGAGCTTAAGGCCATGGTTCTGACACCAGTCATTTCTCTCTGAGGCTTTTTTGTAGGATGTCAACATCACTTGGGGAGGCAATTATTGCTCCCAACTTGCAGTAGTCTGCAAACTTTGTCAGAGTCCATTCGTGTTGGCCTCTACTTCAGAGAAGTAGATACAAACTGGAGAGGACCCAGGACCCGAACCCTGTGGGACTCCACTCGTGACTTGTCGACCAGTCTGACTTGGAGTCTGCTAGTTTCACACTGTGTGGATTCTGAGCGCCAGTTTGCAACCCACCTAGTGATATAGGGGTTGATGCCTAGTTTAGTAAGTTTTTCTATGATTCCCGAGTGGGGAATGGTATTGAAGGCTGTGGCAAGATCAAGGTAGGCTGTATGAACCACCTTGAATTCATCCACAGCTCTGGTGACTAACTGAAAGAAGTTGAGCAGGCGTGATCCAAAACTAAACTGTGTGTGATAGTTTAGAGGTTCCCGATATCTTTGTTTACTAGGTCCATGATGATGCATTCCATAGCTTTGCATATCCGACTTGTCAGGATAATGAGGCAGTAGTTCCTAGGGTCTGTAGCCTCTCCTCCTTTGTGGAGAGGGATGACTGTAGCACTGTGCCATTTGGTAGGGACAAAGTCTGAGGTGAGGCTGTGATTGAAAAGGGCAATGCAGGTGAGGTGCCATTTCACTCTGTAGTTCATGTAGAACACAGCTAGGGATATTGTCAGGTCCCATAGAAGCTATGTTCTTTGCCTTGGACAGTGCTGTTTTTAACCTGTGGAGCAGTAATACTGTACTTCTGAGACATTTGCAGTGCCATATAATAACACTAGCACTGGTGTACTTCTGAGACATTTACAGTGCCATATTTTAACTCGTACACTTTCACCCTTCCTACAGTAACTTCCAAGTTCTCTTTTCTGACCACTCATTTATTCTCTTATTCCAGCAGGCTGATGGTTCTCTGACTAGGGAGAGCGAGCATCCTAGTGCAGGCAGATTTTGTGCTCCAGTTCTCCTCTA